>NC_043008.1:44668393-44713393 GCF_006345805.1 Octopus sinensis
ACCAAATATATTCATACATACGTGTGTGTGTATGTATGTATTGGAATTTGTGTATGTATGTGTGTGTGTGTAATGACTGTTCCGTTATTAGTAGGTACAACAAATAAGTACTCTACCTAGCAACACTTAAATATCATTAAATATACGCATTATTGAAATACAATCTTCTATGAATTTCATGCTGTGGAAACTCAGTATATCGGCAGATTTCATGTTCACATGGTTGGTCTATTTGAAATAATAAATTTTATAAATGAGAAAGGACGCTATGGAGAAAGACGAGAGGAGGATGATGGCAAAAGAACACGAAACGAACAAATCTTTCTGTATATAAAGCTGAAGTTGTCTGTGTATAGCAGGTTTGGTAGCTTTCAACTAACACTATCTCCTCCGGACCCTGCGGCTCAAGTTGACCAAAATTGAGAGCATGATACAAGGAGGCTTGCTCTTCCTTCCGTAGAAGACAAAATTCAAATCGGACCATGTTAACACCAAAAATTATTTACATCAAAAAGGTGCTTTTTTTCTATGACACTCCCCATTTTTTACGACTTTTTTACTGCTGTGTCGCCATTTTTCGGTGTATTTCAACCAGAAAAATGTTCACTTAAAGAGAATAACAAGCTACATAATGCAACATTTTTACTTTTCGAAAATTCCAATTCTAAAGGGTCGCAAAAAAAACGAGCAACGCCGGGCGATACTGCTAGTAAATAGTAAAAGCGAAGTCACAAAAGAAGCTTCATAACTTTAAAAGATCACAAACCTAATTTTTGCAATAAGCCCACCAGTAGACTTTTAAACCCCTGGAGAAGCGAAATAGTTTTAGTAGCAAGAAATAAGAAAACAAAAACAGACAGAAAGATACTATGAAATATTAAAAGTAGGATGAGGGAAACTATTAAACTACAGCAGACGGCAGACAGCACAATTGTTATAAATTGGTCTAAGAATTGAGAGCAAGAAAGTTTACGTAGTTTGGTATTGTAGATAGTTATCCTTCGATATCGAAATCATTGCAAGATAAGGTGAATGATTTTGCCAAAGAGCTATGTCAATATTGACCCTATAAACCTGAAATTTATCGTGCCTGACCGAAAATAATCTTCTAAGAAGCATGGGTTCAGCAAGGGTTAAAACACCTTAAGCATAACCGTTTGATGTATTTAAGGGATTGTATGTCAGTCCTGACATCTGTGGTGATCTTGTAGGTTTTCATATATTAGATACGCTGAAACAAATGTTCCCATCCAATGATATTGCTGCAAACCGTGACGGTATTCTGGTTATATCGCATGGCTGTGATAGAAATACGCTTCATAAATTTGTGGAAAAACATCGTATATACCTGTTGCCAATTAGGCCACAAAATTACTGCAACCACTAATCTCTCCAAAGTTGATTTATCAAATATGTTATATACTTAAACCCGTGTTTTTATAAACCATGTCATAAACCAAATGAGAAAATCACATATACATAAAAGCCGCCTGTCACCCAATATAGTGTTTTAAAACCTTACAGGAAATATCGGTGTCAGGATGTCTAATCTCTCTTCTTCCAAGCAGTCATCTGCAATAGTAGAATAATACACTTGCCCAAGGTGCCACGTATTGGGAGATTGATCCAGGACCTATGTGGTTGGTAAGCAAGCTACTTACCACACAGCCCTTCGTACAGATTTACTTTATGAAACCGGAGGAACCACCTTCAGGTTAAGGATGTATCTTACACGTTTAGGCCCCAGCACCCTCGAATTATTGTACATCTGCTCTAATAATTCTGATTTGAACACCATTCATTTATTTCTGATTTCGAAGAACAAAGGGAGCGTGACCCTTGTTTCCTTTCTGGGTTTTCGTTCTTTTATTCGCTTTTCTCATTCGATTCCTTTTAAATATTCCAGCTTAAGTTTGTGTGTTCTCCCTTTTCCTCATTCCACCATTTGCTGGTCGTGATGCAATTGTTGTTGGTGTTGTTGTTGTCGATGATTCTGACGATTATTATGATGATGAGAGTAAAGCTGTCGATCAAGCATTAACGATGATGGCGGCGACGACGACATGATGACGGCGACAATAATGATGAAGATTAGAATCCTGAAGATGATCATAATGGCCACAGTAATCATGCCGGTGGTCATGGCAGTAACGATAAACACGGTCACATGGTGGTGGTGCTGCTGCTGGTGGTGATGGTGGTGGTGGTGGTGGTGGTGGTGGTGGTGATGGTGATGGTTGTGGTGGTTGTGGTTGTGGTGATACTGGTGGTGGAGGTAGTGATTGTGATGGTCGTGGTGGTGGTGGTGGTAGTGGTGGTTTTGGTGGTGGTGGTGGTTGTGGCGATGGTGGTGGTTGTGGTGGGGGTGATGGTGGTGGTGGTGGTGATGGTGATGGTTGTCGTGGTATTGGTTGTGGTGGTGGTGGTGGTGGTGGTGATGGTGATGGTTGTAGTGGTGGTTGTGATGGTGATGGTTGTGGTGCTAATGGTTGTGGTGGTAGTTGCTGTGGTGTTCGTGTTAGTGGTTGTGGTGGTGGTGTTGGTGTTGGTGGTGGTGGTAGTGTTGGTTGTGGTGGTGGTGGCGGTGGTGTTGGTGGTGGTGGTTGTGACGATGGCGATGACAACACAGATGAGGAGGCGGAATATGAGAATAGAAACATACGACCGAACATGAATGATGGAATGTTAAAGGAAGACAGTGACGCTGTGTTTGTGATGTCAGTCACCGCACAATTCTCAATTGATGGAACGTGAATGCTTCGAGGGGCGTAAAACCAAAACAATGGAGGTTTGAGTAAATAATAAATACAATAAATATATTAAACACATGCTCCAACACACTTAACAAAGAAATGCTCTTTGATCGTTGTCCTTTGCAAAAATAGATTCTAGTATCGAATTACACTTTTTCTATTGATTATTCTTGGTACAATTATTATTTTTGCGTTAGATGTATTTTTGTTGCATCTATAATGGACTCCGATGTTATTAGGTGATGTGTTTCACCGGGACAGCAAAAAAATCGGTTGAAATTATATAGGTCATGTTGGAAAAGAGACAGTTAGATAGGTTCTTCTAATGGTAACAATCATTGGACTGCGACACCTTTAATTAATATTTTGATCGAACGAATTGATACAAGATCTAGATTGTCTTTGATGACGAAGCATCAAGCTACGCGACATAAGCAAACCAGTACCCGTTGACAAGCGGCGTCGAAAAACCACAAAGAACACGCAAATAAATGCATATGTACACACACGCCTCCATAATACATGTCTCAGTTGGAGAGAGGTGTCGATGTCAACTACTTACTACGTCCCGCGAAATTATTGGTCTTTTTCCAAACTTTGAAATCTATATAACATACTACTGTAGTGTTATATCATCAGGGTGTCAGAAACACTAATAGTCGGGAACTAACGCTTTCCTTTCGATCCGGATTCACTGGTAAAATCGCTTATATTTTTTTGTAAGAACTGAATGTTAGAGTTGTTAGATTGCTCTAATGAATTATTTTTTGAATTTGTTTTTCTTTTTAATTCAAGTCTATCCAAGATGACTTTGTTCTGCTAGATTCCATTCTTCTTTGTTTTCACTTTCTGTGTAAGCCACGCTTCCACCCTGAACGGAATAAGATGTTAGACCTGGAGTATGTCAGCACCCAAATAACTATTCATAAAAGTATCGATATCACTCACCCAACTTTGATTTTAGTACTACCATTCAAACATTGTTCTGTGAGACTGCTAGTAATAGCAGCTAGTCCAACTTAATTACTTTGATCCAACAACTTAAAAGTACAATTGCAGCCTGTGTAATTCTCCAAACAACAACGAAGGAGGGATTAAATATATCGTTTATAATTTTGATCATTAGTCTGTTTGGTAGGGGACAACATGGGGTAAAAAAAACCCAATTAATTAACTACAGTGGAAACAGTCGAATTAGTTAATCATTTATCTTCGTGTTCGAAATTTTTTGCCTGTCTGAAGACTATGAAAGCGAAATGTAAGCTATATTACTATATATTTTCAATGCTGCTTCGGTGCAGGTCAGACCTGGTCGAACTGACTTGTGACCAAATAAAACCCACCTGCTGCAAAGTAAAAGGAAATATATTTAACCAGAAAATCATCAATCAATCTATATTTTCTTCGCTTTCCTTTAAGAGAATATATAAAGTGCAGTCACTTTGGTTATTATTTCTAGCATAATTTGGATGATCATTACACTAGCCCTCAATGATATATATATATATATATATATATATATATATAATCTATGCGCCATTAGTTTGACTCAGGTTTTACTAATCTATACTATAGTAATCTATTTATGTAATCATCTTCCTGATTTAATTATATTTCCAATTACCCATATATTTCATATCCATCCCACGTTCAGGTAATTAGCTTTCAATAATTTCCAGTGGAGATAACTAGTTATACGTTTAAAACCAAGACACTAATTGCGGCAAAATCGTCCAAATAAAATTAGAAATAAATATTTTTTCCCCCCTCATTACCATTTTACTGTAACAGGTTTCAATATTCACTTTCAGCGATTGTTTTATTTATGTTTTTTTTCTTCGTGGAAATCTAATACTCGTTAATTGGACTTCAGTTTTCCTCAGATGTTTGTGGTGAGGTATAATTGATGATAGGTATGTCTAGTATAGGCAGACAAGTCGCAAAGGGAAAAAAAATAAGTCCTCATTTGAACGCTAAAAAACCAAACATATGTGTCTGTGCGCGCATGTGTGAGTGTGTTTGTGTGTTTTCGTCTGTGTACATGTATGTCTA
Organism: Octopus sinensis; assembly: GCF_006345805.1. Classification (NCBI taxonomy): domain Eukaryota; kingdom Metazoa; phylum Mollusca; class Cephalopoda; order Octopoda; family Octopodidae; genus Octopus; species Octopus sinensis. The sequence goes on from NC_043008.1 coordinate 44,673,199, forward strand.
TATCTATATTTATATCTATATCTATCTATCTATCTATCTATCTATCTATCTATCTATCTATCTATCTATCTATCTATCTATCTATCTATCTATCTGTCTATCTATCTATCCATCTATCTATCTATCTATCTATCTATTATCTATCTATCTCGATATCTATCTATCTATCAATCTATTTAAAACAGAGGGTTACTTACTTCTAAACAAATGTGTTAACAAATGACATTATTGACCGAGGTGTGCTTTTCCGTGGGCTTTTCTTTCCACAGATAAACCTTATCTGCTTCCCCATTTACACTTTACATCCTGACCTTTCTGTGATACACGATCCCTATTGATCGTTTTTTTGTTGTTTTTTTTCATTTTTTGTGTTTCCATTCCCTTTTGCAATCCCTTTTGATCGAAAACCTACTCTACATTTTTTCTCCCCAAAAAGAAAAGCTCTACTCTGTAATCTGTCTCGTCTGTGTTCAGCCCTGTGTGACTAATAAAGAGACATATCTATCTATCTATCTATCTCTCTCTCTCTCTCTCTATATATATATATATATATATATATATATATTGCAAAATGCGACAAGAACGCAAAACATCCGGACATCAAGGTGATACATAAAGGGACAGCAAAACATCCAGATAGACGATACAAGGAAAACAAGGACGGGTCATTCGAAGTTTTCTTTCCTCAATCAAGCACCAGATTATCCTCGCAATTTTGGCTGATTATTCTTAAGATTTCTCCAATCTGGTCAGCCCCAAGGAAAGTGCATTAGATTTCTTGGAAGAAAGCAGCGAATGTATACGAAAACAAGGACGGAAAAAAACGGACAATGTTACACAAATACAATAAAAATAATAACAGGACATAACAACAAGTGTCTTTCGACTACGGATTTAATTAAGCTGGCGCGTGTGGAAATGAAGCCTTTCGGAATGATACAAAAGTTTCACAAATACAGGAAAGAATATCGATGTTGCACGGACAATGGTCAGACCAAGAAAGAAAGAACTTGCTTAGCTGAGCGGCGGTCAGGTGGGAAATATATATATATATATATATATATATATATATATAATCGAATTTGAAATTATAGAATTAAAGTTCAGAAATTAGGCGTTAAATACTGTATCCAAGATTTATTTCAGGGTAAGTATCTAAGACTTGTTTCAAGGTAAGTCCCAGGTGGAGGATCTGCAGAGCACGTTCACCACGTGTGTCAACAAATTGTCATCAGCGCTGTATGAAACCGAAAGGAATGTTGTGCTAATAAATTATTCTTGTTACACTCATACTCCGTATATATATATATATATATATATATATATATATATACTTGTCATAATCGAAAAAGAAATGAAATTATATAACTTTCTCAATTATTCTGATTGTTCAACGTTTATTAATTTCGCACGACAGTATTTAGTGTTTATTCCATTAAAACTTGTTAAAACTTTTATAAATAAATACTTTTAGGATTCTAACTGAATACATGAATTTACAAAAACAATATTCTTCGCAACAATTAGTTTACACCTCATTGGAAATTGTCATTTGCGTTAGAACTCTTGTTTCAACGTCTTCAATATTTCCCATTGATCTAAGAAAATCGTTGCTTAATATTCTTCGTTGAAGCTACCATTCCAAGCAATGCCTCACTATAATATGGAAATCGTTAAATAATTATTGTAATAATTATTTAGCTGGAATTCTTCGTTTAGAATTTACATATCCTCTCGGATGATTAAAAGTAAGTGATATGCAAGCGTAGTAAATATTACACTGTAGAGAAACGTTTAAGTTTTAAAGTATTCTCTTCAAATTAAGATGCGTATAATTGCTACAATCTACAAATTAAATGAGATAGTCATAAGATTTATATTATTCAATTAACGCTGAAAAGATAAAAGGAATTCTTTAGTCGTGAAATTATTGATTTTCACTTAATAGACAATGATTATGCTAATCGATCCATTAGGGAGCGACTACAGTTTACGGATTACAAACATTGTTAGTGCCGGCAGATCTGAGTGTTGCAAAGTTTAGTAACATGGCTCGTGAAAGATTTATGCGAGGAGGCTTTCCACAATGTTATATATTGTCTAAATAATATTCCGACATGAAATATAAATGAAATACTTCCTGGTTGTCCTTTGTATATGGGTGGTTATATAAGAACGAATGGCTGGTTTAAGCATCAATTATAAACAAATTATGTCTGTTTCAATGCATCGTAACATAAAGGTAATACATATGTAGAGAAAGATGTAGATAGGCGCAGGAGTGGCTGTGAAGTAAGGAGCTTGCTTCCCAACCACATGGCTCCGGGTTCAATCCCACTACGTGCCATCTTGGGCAAGTGTCTTCTACTATAGCCTCGGGATGACCAAAGCCTTGTGAGTGGATTTGGTAGACGAAAACTAAAAGGAGCTTGTCATATATATATATATATATATATATATATATGTATATATATATATATTTCTGTGTGTATTTTGTGTATGTATTATTGTGTCTCTGTTGGTGTTTTTACGTCCCTGGAACTAAGCGATTTGGCAAATAGAATAAGTACTAGGCTTACAAGGAATAAGTCCTGGGATCGATTTGTTCGACTGGAGGCGATGCTCCAGCATGGCTGCAGTCAAGTGACTGAAACAAGTAAATGATTAAAAGAATATACGTATACACATCAAAATTTATACACTCATACGGACAATCACGCAGTTATAAACAAACACCCACCTTATACAAACACGCGTATACAAAGAGGCAGAGAGAGAGAGGGGGGAATGATAAAGACGTGAATATATAGGTAGAAATGTAGATTGATAGATAGATAGAGAGAGAGAGAGAGAGAGAGAGAAAGAGATTGAGAAAGACAGTTAATAAACGTTTCTTTATATCATTGTCCGTATGTGTGTATGTATGGGGTGGATATGTATCTGCTTATTTCTATACATATATAAACATATTTACTGTAATATATATGTGGAAACACATATACATATACACATGTAGACATGTGTAACCATAAGCACACACGCATACAATCACATATATATATATATATCTTTATAAATACATATACACTCGCATTTATACGTATGTATGTACGTCTGCTTGTACGGATGTTCGTATGTTAGCATTCGAAAATAAAACCTATTGCTTACTGCCGTATTCTCAATCTTTCCCACGCTCTTATTTGAGAATTGACAATTGCGAATATCATTTAACCATCGTGTAACATTTAAAATGCTCAATATCTGTTATTTCAGTGTCATAATGTGTTCACTATCAGTCATTGATCGAAATTCTTCAAGAAAACGATATTCTGAGAGTATTTCGCAAAAACACAAAAATAACGTGAAAATCGTAATCACAAGGATGATGCGGTGCTGTGTATCTTCCATCTGCTATATTCGATGCAACGTAGATTTTGTATATTAGCATGTTTTCGCAGGAACATCTAAATTCAAGAGACTCTAACTAGAATTTTTTTTTCCGAATTCTTTGAATGACGTATCTTAGTCGCATTTACGTCTTTCTTTAAAATAGATTTCCAGAATCGGCCAAACATTTAGTGGTGCAGTTGATTGCTGGAAACAGCGAAGTAAGGACAACACACATATTTCTCTTCTCTCGTACATTAATATATTACCCTCTAAAAACTTAAGGGTCGATTTAGCCTTCAATAGATTCAAACGCTCAATTGATTCCTGCGTGTTTCTGTGAGTGTGTGTACGCGCATAACAAGAGAAACATATTTAAATGCTATAAAGACTCACAATGGATTTAGTTTTAAAACTATAGAAATATATTTTCTGTGGTCTCATGCAGAAGAAAATGAAGGATGCTTCTCGACTGATCGTTTCAAGATTTGCTGACTGCTCCATAAATGTGTGTGTCTGTGTGTGTGTATGTGTGTGTGTGTTTGTGTATGTGTGTGTATGTATGTGTTTGTGTGTGTGTGTCCGCGTGTGTGTGTGTGGTGTGTGTGTGTGTGTGCATGCCAACATGAGATTTTAATGTAATTATGCTTTTCCCTCTGATATAATACAATGTGAAGAAAAGACTCAATAAATATTGCATGAAATCCTACGGAAATAAACGTTTTCCGTTTCATAACATAAATAATCTCAACCGCTCATTATTCTAATTCTATGAAATCAAGAAACAGCGTTGCTTTACAATTTTCACATTTGTATTTTATAAAAAAAACTGTAACACTGATTCACTTGCAATTAAGGAAGCGTAAAGAATGTTTTTTCTTTCCCATAGTACTTGAGAAAGTGACGCTTCTTGATTCAGTAATATTTATTGTAAGCAGAGTTGCACAAAGTTGCAAAACCCAAGAACTTTCCTAATGGTATTCTATTGTTAATCTGAAGTTCAAATTTATCCTCCATCATTGATAATTGTCATTTACTTTTTACTAACCTGTAAATCATGTTAAAAATTTTTATTGATGAATTCAATGACTACAACCTGAATTTCATCATATAATTGTACTATCGCTTTCTTTTTAACCATTTACTAGCAGTATCGCCCGTTGTTGCTCGGGTTTGTTTCGACCCTTTATAATTGGAATTGTTGAAAAGTAAAACTTTTGCATTATGTAGCTTGTTATTCTCTTTAAGTGAACATTTTTCTGGTTGAAATACGCCGATAAATGGCGACGCAGCAGTCAAAAAATCAAAAAATAGGGGTTTTCATAGAAAAAAAACGCCTTTTTGATGTTAATAATTTTTGGTCTTAACAAGGTCCGATTTGAAACACATATACATATACACATGTAGACATGTGTAACCATAAGCACACACGCATACAATCACATATATATATATATATCTTTACAAAACGAAGAGCAGGCCTTCTTCTATCATACTTTCAATTTTGGTCAACTTACGCCGCAGGGTCTCGGAGCAGATAGTGGTAGTTGAAGGCTACCAAACCTGCTATACACAGGCAACTTTAGCTTATATATAGAGAGAGGTTCTATTTTCATTTGTAAGAATATCTGATCCATGTTATTCTTTCATTCGTATGTTTGTTCTTCTTTTATTATTTTTCTAGGCGAATTTTACTTTGCTGAATAATTTTCTCGAATCGAAATGAACGGATTGTAAATAAACACTTGTCAAGTTCCGAAATAATACGTAGCGTTTTCCTATCCTTAATAATACTACTACGGTTTCCATAAGTGGGCCCTCGTCTTGGAGTGGAATCTGAGGCACAAAGCTGAAACCCACAAATTAATTTGGTGGAAACAATGACGAATGTTTTTGACAGTAATGTCCATAATATATTTTCCTTCTCCGGAAGAGCCGTAAAGGGAGAAAACTAAATTCCCAATCAACATTATTATCGATAAATTTCATTTTATTTCATGCATAGATTTCCTTAAGTAGGAAATAATTTTTTCAATTGTGGTGATGTTTATTAGTAATTCCAAATAATACAAAGCATACATACACACACATACATTCACAAACACATACACACGTATATGCAAACACATATTTGTTTATGTATATTTTGAAATGTTTGCTGAGGAGGATTTAACATAATGAATATCATACGCAACAACTGGAAACACATATAGTAAATGCATTCAATTTATGAAGATACATGCATGGGGTATTGTTTAGATATTCGTATTTGATTTTCTTCGATAATAAAAACGTAACCAGTATTTTATTTAAGATCAGGAATAATACCGGTAGGAATCGAACAAATCTGGTAAACGGTATTGCGCAATTGCACCCCCCCCCCATATGCGCGTGTCAGTGTGTATAAACATATACCTACCTACATACCTACCTACCTACCAACCTACCTACCTGCATACATACATAGCTACATAATAAATAAATACATATATATATATATATATATATATATATATATATATATATATATATATATATATATATATTATATATATATATATATATATATATATATATATGCAGGAGTGGCTGTGTGGTAAGTAGCTTGTTTACCAACCACATGGTTCCGGGTTCAGTCCCACTGCGTAGCACCTTGGGCAAGTGTCTTCTGCTATAGCCTCGAGCCGACCAAAGCCTTGGGAGTGGATTTGGTAGACGGAAACTCAAAGAAGCCCATCGTATACATGTATATATATATATATGTATATATATATATATATGCTTGTGTGTGCTTGTGTGTCTGTGTTTGTCCCCCTAGCATTGTTTGACAACCGATAGAATAAGTAAGAAATATATATATTATATATATACATGTGCGTATGTATATATACGCATATATATATATATATATATATATATATATATATATAATATATATATATATATATATATATATGTATGTCTATATATTTATATGTATATTTGTATATATGTATATATATATATATATATATATATATATATATATATATATGCATATATACATACATATATACATATAATAATCTTTTACTCTTTTACTCGTTTCAGCTATGCAGTTGCGGTTATACTGAAGCAACACATACTTACATGCATACCCGCAGACGAACGCACATAGGTTTTTTATTCTGTTGCACGTTTCAGTCATTAGTCAACGGCCATGCAGGCTTTTGAAGAGTTTAGTCGAACAGATTGATGCCGTGTACTTATCGTATCCGTTTTTTGCCGAACCGCTGCTTTTTAGGTCAAGGAAACGCGAAAGGGAGTTTTTTTTCTTTCTCAAGAATATAATTTACCTTCCAGCGTGGGAGTCGAACCCACTATCTCTACACCAACCACTAGCTATGTAATAGAACGTGTACAACTACAATATACAACAGCAAGTCGTTAAAAAGAAAGAATGCATTCTATAGCATACACGTAGATGCACTATGTGCAATAACGATCGATGGAGACATTCGGAATGCGTTTTAAATTTGAAGTTGCTCCATAAGTAGCGAAAATAACAACACCCACAGCTTCAATACCAACCAGATCAACAAAGGCAACAACTACAACAGGAAGAAGATCGGCAACATATTGTGTTTACCTCATCTCACAAGCTGAAGTCACGTATGATAATAACCTAATAACCACACTGAGATTATTTTCAATTTAAGGACTAACGCTTGTCCGATCAAATATCAGTCATTTACATACACATATACATACTTACATATATACATACATACATACACACACACACGTATATATATATGTATACACACACATATGTGCATATATATTTATATATATGTACGTATATATATATATATATATATATATATATATATACACACACATACGTGCATATATATTTTTATATATATGTGTACGTATATATATATATATATATATATATATATATATAGATATATAGGAAGATATGTACCATAATTTGATATAAGCAATAATTCCTGAGAGAGAAAAAGTACACATAACCTGTAGAATCCACCTCAGAAATTCAAAACGCAGTTTGACTAAAGGTGAGGCGACAGAAATCTTAGGAGATATTCCTTTCATCAAAGCTAGTGACAAATTGTAAATCAATATCTATAATCCTTTTAACAATCAAGAATAATTTCAGATATTTAAGCCCGTATTTTGAGATGTCGTAAATTCCTTCATATCTGCATCCGCTGCGAAGCTGCGAACTTTGAGATAAAACATTCTTTTCAGGTATGGATATTTCGAATAGCATACGTGCACTTGACAGTATTCGAAGTTATAATTTTCAAAACGAAATACATCAATTTTTCTTATCGCTCGACTAAAAATGTGTACAGAGGCAAAGAATACAGACTGGCAAACACTAGATTTAAATTAATATATTTACAATATTTTCTCTCATTTTAAATGCATAGATCACGCGTATGTTATTTTATTAACATATTACTCGTTTCACAAATTTAGATATTTCATAAAGATTTATCCTGCAATTAGTGATCAGCCATCGTTGCCATTAATTTTAACAACGCTTTACAAATATTTTGGCAAATTAAATTTTAATATTGAAGTGAATCTAACTTTTTTTTGTGTGTTTTTAAATGGCTTATAAACACTTTCCACGCTGCAATTGTTTTTGTGTAGCAACGATCTCAGATCTGGTTACTTGCTATGCAAGTACATCTCTAATATAACAGTTCTTCAGTTTATCTCTAGTCCTATGGATTTCCTCTAATCTACATTGATTAGTCCTGACAGCAGCAACTCACCATCCCTGACCGTCAAATGAAACATTTCTATTTTTATTTCTTCACCTCGCTTTGTAGACTACAAAACATTATCCTCTAAATCCATTAATGTTATACACGGATGAACATGAGGAAGAAGCTATTTCTGTACGTCTGATTACTCTTGCCTATTGCCTCAATCGCAGCGTCATGTCTCGCATGAGACCACGAAGGAGTAGCGTTGAGCAACGAAACATCGACCAACAACAAATAGCAGACAAAGTCTACTTCAAATGTCTAACGCTAATGACTTAAAAAGAAGGATACGTTGGCCATTGTGAACATATGCATTATTAGCGGTTGTCTAAGAGGTTGTGAAGGTGCATAGCTCAGTGGTTAGAACGTCGAGCTTAGGATCGAGAGGTTGTGAGTTCTATTCCTGAAACGGGCTGCGTGTTGTGCAAGAAACTTTATTTCACGTTGCTCCATTTCACTCAGCAGTAGAAATGAGTTGCGACATCACGGGTGCCAAGCTGTATCAGCCCCTTTGCCTTTCCCTTGAATAACATCGGTGGCGTGGAGAGGGGAGGATGGTATGCATGGGCGACAGCTGGCCTTCCACAAACAAGCTTGCCGGACTTGTGCCTCGGAGGGTAACATTCTAGGTGCAATCCCATTGTCTCCATAAGCGGTGGAATATTTTTTTTCATAGATGTGTCCACTGATGGCTAGCTTGGCATCGAGCAATACCATAGTACAGGTGAAATCAATGGATTACATTTCAACTCAAATTAATCGAAGTAAAACCAGCAAAACATTGAAAGTCACTTTCTTCTATCAACTCTCGTCATATTTCCTTCTAAAATTTTATTTTACCATCAGTGGGAATTAAGAATCTGTTGCATAATCTATTAATTATAAATTATATCTGGGTAAATATATGAAAATAATTACAATACTAAATGATAATAGATCTACTATATCAAAGCTGACCAGAAGATAAACTTCCACAACAACTCTATGCTAAATATTAAGTTCACTTTTGATTTGCCCATGCCTGAGGCTTTAGTTGCCGAAGCCATATAACAATAATATCGTTGAATGAACGATATCATCATCAAACAAGCAACAATGTCCAATCTCGCTATTACCAGTCTACTACGTAATATTTGATGTTACAATATACTCTCCTGTTTAATAACATAAAATTATGTGACTTTAATAGTGTGTGTTCGATTGTAATCATTATGATCTTTGGTTTCGAAATGATTTCATCCTACGTACGTCCTTCATGTATACCTATGAGAAAAAGGCAACTTAACGAGAATTCAAAACTTGAAATTGCCGAATTTGTTTGCCAATAGATAAAGGTGAATTTTCTAATGGCAGGAGAGACGAAAATAATGAAATATAAACATGGAAGAAACGATATTCACAAAGATAAAGGAAAGTATAACATTATTATTATTAAAATACGTAAATGTATAAATAATAAAGATGTGGGAATAAAGGAAAACGATTTAAAAGATTTAAGATTTAGGAAACAAGTCAAAGGACTGGAACATAATATAAACAAAGTAAAAATGTAAACAGTAAATATTTGCTAAACTTATATTATGCGCTTATTATTGAGTAAACATGTTTAACGATGATGACGGAATAAAACAAAATGTCTCGGAAAAATATGAGAATATACTGATAGGAAAATAATATCGATGATATTTAAAAAAGAAACCCTCAAATGTCCGTGATATTTCATCAGATCGACTGACCTCAAATTTTGAAGATAAAACTCAGTCATATCGGAAATTGTATGAAGTTAAAGGTGATTCTCTATCGACTGTTTGATCAGAGACCTGCTGTCATATTTCGTGACAGCTGCCCTTCAGGCCTGTATTTTCTGTTGATAACCTCTGTGTAAACTGTAGAGATCATACAAAGATGAATTACAGTTGAAACAATTGAGACACACATACACAGGAACACGCTATATATATATATATATATATATATATATATATTATATATATATATATATATATATATATATATAGATTGTTATTCTATTGCTATATATAGCTATATTTAATGTGCTTTGTATTTTCATTTCCCAAAACATGTTTCCATCATCATTGGAAGTTCGTCTAGTGTACGATTAATACGACAAATCAATTACAGTCCAGTGGGGTCAGTTAGTGTGGAACCTTACAACTTCTGTTAACTTAAGTGTAATCCCCTTTACACTATTCCTTCATCTTCAAGTCGACAGTGTCTATTCGGAAGTAGTCTACCATATGTGTGAGTCTGTACATGTAAACATACATACATATATATATATAAATATGTGTGTGTGCATGTGTGTATGTGCGCTGCATCGTATCACTGCGAATTGTCACACAATACACTCAATAAATCGCTACACATTATTTTTCTCTCCGTCTTTGTTTTCTTTCCATCTCCATTTTTACCCATCTTAATACTCGCCGTCGAAGAGCGTAGGTTCGAAACATCAAAGACTTTCCCATTCTCCCCGAGCGTTAAATAAATACATTTGCTTGCTGCTCCTTCACTTGTCTTCGTCTTTTGTTTTCTGTAAATTTGAACTGTATATATATATATATATATATATATATATATATATATATATATATATATATATATATACTAGATCGTTTTTGCTGGAAAAAGGTAGAAACTGATCAGTCCGGGATATATCGTTAATGGTAAATGTTTTTGATTTTCACTCTCTCCATGAATTTATCCCTATTTGTGTCTCTAGCACTAAGCTTCCTTATTTGGGAGCCTTTTATTATATTTCTATATGAATAATATTTTGTCTAATGAATAATTCGTCTTTTGTGCTAGGCCACTGGTAATAATAACCTATGTTATTACCCTTTTTGATTATGTCCATATATATATATATATATATATATGTATATATATATATATATATATGTGTGTGTGTGTGTGTGTGTATTTGTACACCACCTGTCTTCGTCTTTTGATTTTTTCGTAAACTCTCCATATATATATATATATAATGTATGTGGTGGTCGAGCATGACCACAGTCTATTAGTTAAAAAATTTAAAGAGCAAAGGATATATATGTATATATACATATATAAATATACATCTATATTAGAAGTTCTGTTCCAAATATTTACCGTGTACTGCATCGTATCATTTGTGAATTCTCACGCAATAAACACTAAATACAATTGTATAAGTTTTTATTTCCCCCCAAACGTCTCTGGAATTCCAACCGTTTTGAAAATATATCTCTCCGAGAAAAACTTTTATGAAATAATAAAACTATACATTTATATACACAGTAATTTTATATCGATTAATTATCAACTTTCATTAAAAAAAAATACTAAGACGCTCCTAGAATTTTTATCCCTTGATGAGGGGGGCCATTTTAGCTTGAATCTTTATTTGTTTCTTGATTACCCACAATGGGTTAAACATAGAGGGAACAAACAAACAACGACAGGCAAACGGATTAAGTTGATTACATCGACCCCAGTGCATAACTGGTACTTAATTTATCGACCCCGAAAAGATGAAAGGCAAAGTCGACCTCAGCGGAATTTGAACTCAGAACGTAACGGCAGACGAAATACGGCAACGCATTTCGCCCGGTTCTGCCAGCTCGACGCCTTATAGCTGGAATCTTTATCAATAGATTACGGACCTATGACATTCTTTCTGCGTTTGGGGCATATCACCCACAATTTTTAAGAAGTGTTAAATCCGTGCAAGATCTTTATTCATTTAAATCACTGTCAATAGATTGACCTGAGTGATGTCATGTTAGTGATAATCATATTTATTTTCCTTCCTTAGTCTCAATCAACGTTTCGTTGATCTTTGACTCTGAATGTGATGTAATTAGTTCATTAACGTAGAGGCTTGCAAGTCAAATTGATTAATCTCTGAATTAGAAGTAATTACATCATGCAGGTAGTGACTTGATTAATTAAGGTGATTTTTAAGCTGAACATCTTCTTCTGTGACAGGTGCGGAGTAGCCACAAAGCATTTCAAATTTGCTATTGAATCTTGGTTTATCTTTCATTTTTCTGTTTTCTTTTTTTTCTTTTGACGATTTTTAACAGCTTCTATTACTTCACCGTAAAAGACTCCGCTATTACTAATAGTACTCCAGATAATTGCATTTATTCTTTAAATTAGCCCTATTTTTCTGATTTGCCTAGAAATCCTGCTTAACACTTATCACTTTGGAATAAAATTTGAAGATTGCAATTACACTTTGAAGGATGGAGTGAATATATGTTCTGTTATTTCGATTCAAAAATACAGCTTTAATTCCAGAAAAATTACCTTATAATAACCAGAGGCATAATCTAAAACTAAGAATGGCTTAACTCATAAATTATTCCTGTCACGTAGTTTTTTTAACTACAAGAAAACGAAACAAACCTACAGCAAAACATATTTCTTTTCAATGCATTTCAATATTACCGTTTTTTAGCTCCATTTTAAAAATCTAGATTTTAAACAGTGATTAACAAACATTAGTGAACCTTAATGTTTGCCACCAACAAATAATATTGATTCATTCTCAATTGTTTTATACTGGAAATATTGTATGTTTACCTCGTATGCATTGTCAACCAATCTCCTGCAAAATAAACTTGTCTCATCAGCATTAAATGACCCTTGTATTTCATAAATACACTTTAGAATAATTTCGGCTAAATTGTTTTATATATTAACTGTTATCGCTAAATTAATATGGCAGTCCTTAACTATATGACTAAAGCTGCCGTTTATTAGCTCCAAGAGGCCATCGCCTCTAGCTAGATATATGACACACGAACATGTGTCCATTATAGCCTTCGAACAGGGGGGTCAGCCGCTTCACCTTGCTGGTCAGGCATCTGCAGACATGGTATTTTACCTTTATCAATGCAGAGTAGCCGAACCCAGCAGGCGTGGCTGCTGACCGTCTGTTCGAAGGATTATTTACCTAATTTCAGTCGAATACATTTTTCAAAATACGTTTTCAAAAACGACTGACCTCCCCTGTTCGAAGGTTATAATGGACACAGGTTCGTGTGTCATATAGCTAGCTAGAAGCGATGGCGTTGGCCTCTTAGATCTTATCAACGGCAGCTTACGTCCTATATTTATGGACTGCCATATTAACTTGGTGATAACTGTTAATATCCAGTACCGCTGCGTAGTCTCCGTTAGAGAGACTTAGGAATAGTAATATTTCTTTTTTATATATATTTTCCAATAACTTCTGTATCTTCACTAGCTATTTCTACAGTCATGTTTAGTTTTAAACGTTAATACAACTTTCTCGCACCTTTCAAGCCCGAGTTTGATGATATCCCATTGTAGGATTGGTAGTATGTTCTATTTTTCTTCCTTATAGTTTGCCTGATCGCCTTATAACCTGATCACCTTATCTTGAATTATAATAAAACTATTTGGTACAAAACTTCTATGCTGTCCCTCAATCCATCTTTCCAAGATCTCTCTATTTTGTCAGTAATTTGCATTGTTGCCTTTAGCATCATTTTCGCTGGCATATTGTATCCATAATGTTTGCTTCTGTTCTAAATAAATGGCGATGTGAATTACATTTTCTTAAACCTGCTATTTTGTAAAACATCACTGAAGATTCTCTGAACGATAAATAATATCCAACTTTAACTACTTTTTACTGTTACCTTTTAATAAAACCCTAGGTCGGAGATCGGACAGCAAAGCTGGAAGCTCGGAATACATATATGAGATATAATCATCCAACTATTTATAAACTGATATCAAAATCCACCAGTGTTAATTTTGCTTTCTTACATTGGGAATCGTGAAAATAAAGAACCAGCAAGCATTATTTTCGATGGTATTGACATTACTGGACTCGTGCCTAATTCCGAAACAGTGGCTTTATATGGAAACTAACTACCATTATCATTTCTAATATTTGCACACACTCTTCGTAGCGAGATCTATAATAAAAATCATCAAATGCTCGAAAGGTCATCAAAGACGATCTCTCAATAATGGCGCCATGGAGATCAACTATCATGCAGACGATTTGTTTATTAAACATAAGTCAGTAGATCACTTTTTAACAATAATATCGGGAATTTTTATCTTAAGAGACAATTTCATTTCAATTCGTTAAGTTTCAGAAACAAACGCTTCTATTTTCCCATATTTTAGACAAGGCTGCAGCTTATAAAGGCAATGTTTCCGCACACTATGTTGTGATTCGAGTATTTTGAAAGACGGAGCTGTGAGAAATTATATGCAACTGAACAAATAAACGAATAATGATTTTAAAACAGTTCAATAATAAGTGTCGAAAATTCAGATATCTTAAGGTAAGGAGATGGAATAAGGGGTTCTTAATGTATATTAACCTTAAATATAAGAATTACAAAAGTAGAATGGATTAATTGTATATATTACATATATATAGTTTTCCTTATTTATCCACTGGTTATTAAGTGATTCTGTTGCCAACCGTTTATTGTCAGCGTATAGTTTTGTATACGCTTTGTGTTAGTACGTGCATACAGTAGTTATTGTCCGTTGACCTTCTATGATTCCTCCGCTAAGTATCAATATAAGACTGAGATGACCTCTTCTACTGCCTCTAAACGATCCACCATACTATAATCCCATGACTTCGCCGTATTTCAGGTAGTGGCTGAGAGGATGCCATGCCTTGCCGAAGGGCATCCCGTAACAATACAGGGCACGGTTGTCACTCCCTGAAGTATTATCAAATGCCCGTATACCCATGGATGTCACAGTAATACTTAAAGTTATACTTCCTCAACTATAAATTTCTTACTAACTTTTTTCATTTTAAAATATAAATTGCTGAAACAGGTATGAGAAAATAGAGTATTGAACATCTCAACAATCAGCACTGTATCTCCAAAAGCCTAAACGTAAGAAAATTTAAATTCGTTTCTTTGTTGAGAGAAATTCTAATAGATCGAATATTAATTAACATCTGTAAATGAATAAGACGAGAAATGATAGCTATATCAATCGATGTTAAATGAATATGTATAATTTCATACTGTTTCGAACACATTTACATTATTGGATTGTTTGTTAACCAGGAATTCAGAACGTATTTTTTTATTATAAAATTCTGTCTATGTGTAACATGTCTAAAGCACATTTCATTTATATATGTACAGTGAAACGTCAGTCAGTTACGATGTGAACTGAATAAATTACCTGCACTTGTCAATTGAATAACCTACCCACACACGCACGGACATCATACACACATAACCACACAGAGAAACAGAAACATACACACACACACACACACATATATATATATATACATATATATATATATATATATATATTATATATATATATATATATATATATATACATTGATACATATACATATGAGCATGCCTACATACGTATATCAACATAAATATGTGTGTGGATGTTTGTGTGTGTTTGTGTGTTTGTGTGTGTATGTGTGTGTTTGTGTGTTTGTGTGTGTATGTGTGTGTTTGTGTGTGTGTATGTGTGTGATCAGCTTCTGACGTCAAATGCCATTCCGCTTATTACAGACTAATAAAGTTTTGAAAGATACGTAGTCTTAACGTCAAACTCTGAAAATGTATATTTGACTATCGCGCGCCTCATATTTAAAAAAACATATTATATCTACCATTTTTTTGATAACTTTGTATTACCTCGCAATGCTGAAAATGGTTCTATCAAGAATTACTTCTCTGATATTAGTTTGGAATGTGTGCGTTGTTTAGGCCAATTTAGTGGGTAGGTTTGGGGAGACCTGTTATTATAATCCTTGAATTTCATTGCTATTTCATAAGATATTGTATCACTATATTGATATTAAGTGTTTACGCCATGAAGTGTGTTATAGCGTGACTACGTGATCTGTTTATTGGGAGAGCTTAGTAGACATGCGCATATAGGTCTAAATCTTTATCTATGTGTATAGATTACAGAGCAGTACATCGGCTACTAAGTTTGGAGGATAGATATGTATACAGAGGAGGAGTGAAAGAGAGAAAGAGAAAGAGGAATATGGAGAGGGAGGCTGGAGAGAAAATTTGGGAAGGAAGAAAAGAATGTGTAAAGTGAGATAGTGGGAAGATCAAGAAAAGATGTACGGATGAATAGTATTGAAAGAAAATAGAATTTTGTAAGTTTTTTTTTGCATGCAAAATCGAAGAAAAAATTGATCAAGTGTAGCAGACTGAGATATGCGTAACTTAGTAACCGACTTACTGCGCTAACCACACGTATTAAAACATTTCTACAATTTTTTAATACTCTAAAGCGCTTTAACTGAAGACGTTTTATGTAATGGATGCATTTCCTTTTGTATATGACGTAAATCTGAAACGTACATATTAAAGGACTTAAAAAAAAACACACTATTTGGTCGATTTCATTATCATAAATAATGCGACTGTATAGATATGTATGCGTGTTTTTATGCATGCATGTATGTATGTATATATGTACGTGCACATACAAGTGTGTGTATGAATGTTTCTGTTCACCTGCGTCGTTTTCCATCCGTTTCAGCCACAGATTTTATTTACTGGTTCGAGATATACATATCGATGAAATAACTTCCTGGCTGAAATATTTACTAAGGGAGATATGCTTGGCTAAACTGAAACAAAAATAAAATGTACAAAACCTGAGCGAAATATTATCCAGACCAATAACTGAAATATGAAATATTTACACAGATTTAAGATGTATTTAACCGACATAACGTTTCAAGTGGAATATTTCATACGAGCGTATATATTTTTTCTATATTTAATTCTGAAGTTTGACTACAGTGAATTTAATCCAAATAATAACCGTTCTTATGTAGCTAGACGTTATATGTTATATTCCAAATCAAAATTACGAGTTCTTATTCTCTTTCTTTTTTGTTGAAATTTTCTTGTAAATATTCTCTACTTACTCTGCAAAACTAACGCTTTATGAACCGGTGCTGACAACACTATAATCAAATACAGCATCATGAAAATTGCTGCAACAGACACAGAAAATACCGGTAATTTTCTGTCGACAATATATATTTAATTCTTCTCGTATATAATTCTAAACTCTACGGCAGGTTTGGATTTCTGTCTGTTTTTCTTTAGCGTGTTACTTTCGTTTGTTTTGTGTTTTTCTGTTTTTGCTTTTGGATACGTTATTCTGCTCGAGTGTGCAAAATATAAATTAGATATAATACGGTCTTCTACTCTGCTTGTTTTCTGTTAGTTTGTGCATTTGCTCGTTATAATCTCATACGATGCTTTGTAAATGTGTGCATTAAGTGTCATATTACTTCGCAAACTAATATACAAAAATCAATACGTGCTGTTTAAATTAATGAAAAGCAAATATAACAATGATTTGTTAGGCGTGAGCTTGTGTGTCTGTAATCTCTGCATGTGTCTGTCTGTCACTGCAGGTGTATGCGTGTGTATCTCTGCGTGTGTGTGTCTGTGTATCTGTATGTGTGTGTGTCTGTCTGTGTGTGTGTGTCCGTGTGTGTGTGTGTGTGTGTGCTAGCATGTGTGTGTCCGTGTGTGTTTCTTCTCCAGTTCACTCACTGTTCGGTTCTATTATTCGAAAGAGTGCCAACATTTAACCATTACTTACATGAATTTATTCCTATCTCCTATTCGTCAATCAGATTATTCGAAAGTGTTAATGTCTTTCGCAGACGAATTGTTTCCCGTGACTAAACACACAACTAGATTTAGCATTCATAGAATTAATACAGCTTCTAAGCAATGAGCATAGGTCAGAAAGAAATCTTGACAGTTGTGTAAAACGAAGAGGCGATAGTGTATTGTTTAAGCCGATTACCTTGACAAAGCTGAGCTGGTGTGCATGATACTAAAAGTGTTTTTTTCTGCCTGGATTGTCAAACATCGGATAATTTCAAATAAAGGTACTTTCCTGCGAACGTAAAAGAAATAAGTATGCTTATATAACGAGATCTATTTATTTCAGATGCACATCAATGTGGCAATAGTTGGGGGAATTCTTGCAGGGAATATCAACATTACTCATGACCAGTACCAAAGCTGTCATTACAATTCCAATCTTTAGCTATTATCATTGTCATTATATTGTGTTGTGACTGGAATATATGCTGAGGCTACTGGACGGGAGTGAAGACAAAAAAGGGAGACAGCCGTTCGTGCGACACACCTTTCTGCTGCGCGCTTTCTTTTTTCAACATGCTGGAGCTAAATTACCACTTATCGGTGCATTCAACCATTATCCACTCTCAGCACCATCGTAAAATTTCAGTTCCTGAATCATAGAAGTGGAAGAAACTTGTTCCGTGAGATATCCTGATTCAAAGAAGGAGTAGAAAAGGTAACACCAGCAAGGGAATAGAATAAGGCGTTGATCTGGCAGAAACTTTAGCACGCCAGGCGAATATGATTAGCGGTATTTCGTCTGCCGCTACGTTCTGAGTTCAAATTCCGCCGAGGTCGACTTTGCCTTTCACCCTTTCGGGGTCGATTAAATAAGTACCAGTTACGCACTGGGGTCGATATAATCGACTTAATCCGTTTGTCTGTCCTTGTTTGTCCTTTCTGTGTTTAGCCCCTTGTGGATAGTAAAAAACAGGTATTTCGCCTGCCGCTACGTTCTGAGTTCAAACTCCACCGAGGACTACTTTGCCTTTCATCATTTCGGGGTGCATACGTAATATATTTTTGGCTCCCTGCTCAGTTTACCCTTTCCTTCAGTTGTGTGTCTGGTTGAATTTTAAAAATTGGGTTAAAAAAAGCAGGACCGATATTCAGTACCCGAATAAGCTCTCCTCAATTACCGAAAGTTTCAAATGAAAATATTCGTTCATGAGTCCATAGTAATCTTGTTACATTTGTTGTGTCATGTTGCATTGCGTTATTATATTTTAAATGTATTACTTACAATGTAAAATTCCGATTTTGAATTTCTTTTGCATTGTTCCTTAAATTATTGGCAATATTATTTGCTTTATATAAGGCAGCGAGATCACAGAAGCGTTTGTATGCCGGACGAAATACTTAGCAGCGCTTCACCCGTCTTTACGTTCTGAGTTCAAATTTCCCCATCATTCGTCTTTGCTTTTCATCCTTTTGGGGATCGATAAAATAAGTACCAGTTAAAGACTGGGGTCTATGTTATTGACTTAACCCCCACCCGCGAAACTGCTGGCCTTGTGCTAACATTTCAAACCAATATTATTTCCATTATAAAGAATTTTTATTTATTTCTTTACTTATTCATTTACGTGTTTATTTTATTTTTTCAAGAGATATTTAGCAATTACATTTGCTTTAGTGAAGAGCTTATGTATACGACCGTTCTCTCCTGATGCCGAGCTGTGTCTGCGACAGCTGTCTTGAGAGGAACCATTGACATTTATCGTGAAAGAGCATATCAGGAACATTTACTGCATTCTGAGATTACAGCTGATATGCTTATGTAGGTCTTAACCTACATTATTAAATTGGACAAGTTTCTCTATTCTTTCTGGTGACTCAGGTGGTGTCTGACGAAATGGTAAGAGACTTAATTTGGTGCCAGACGAGCGCTTTGCGTATAACAGATTCTCTTTCTTCTTCAATACATATCCAAGTAGCATTCTACGAAAGTTGCGATATGTTGGTGAGATAAACAAAATACTAATTCTTTTAAAACAAAACAATAACAAAAAATATAGAAAAATATTAGTGTAGGGAAGATAATATCCTGAAGATGAATAAGTAGATTGAAGAACTGAAGTGATGGTGGCGAAGAATCTAAAGAGGATGGCGCTCACAATGATGAGGAGGCGGAGGACGGCGACGATAATGATGAGCATGAGATGGAGGAAGGTGAGGAGGTGGATTTTTTCATACTGATAATGTTGTTGTTGTTGGTGGTGGTGGTGGTGATGGTGAAGGCGGTGATGATATTGATGATATTATTGATGTTGATGATGATGATGATGAGGATGATGACGATGACGATGATGATGATGACGTCGGCGATGATAATGACGATGACATGACACTGATAATGATGATACTGATGATGATTATGATAATGATGATGACGCTCATATTGATATTGATGATGGTGTTCAACTCAAGGCAGTGCCCCAGTAGGGCCGCAGTCAAATCACTGAAACAAATAAAAGAATAGAAGTAATTGCCCCTTAAATAAGTGGAATTACCAATTGATGTGGTGTCCAATGGGTATTGTTGAAGATAGCTGGCTGCAGTGCCGCGTAGTGGATTTGAACTCGAAAATACATTGTAAGAGATTTCCTTAACCACGTACGCATATGTGTATGTGTGTGTGTGTATAAGTGTGTGCGTGCGCGTACTTCTAAATAATGATCGAGAGATATAGAGATACATAGGTAGACACAATTAAATTTGCGTTGTGTGTGTAGCTGTACGCCATGACAGCTTTGTTTCAGGTATATTTATGTGACGCCGTTTAACTGTGTAAATACATATCTTTCTGCCTTAAGAAATGATGCGTTATTATACGAAGATCTCTGATTGTGCGCATGTACAACCTGCATGTCTATGTCTTTATTTATGCATGTGTTTATATACATACATGCAATATTATATACGTATGTCTGCAGAATGCTCACGCACCATATACTCCTCTATACGTTTAACAAATGCGATAATACTTGCATTGTCATAGCTAATCAAGGCAATAGCTTTTCACTGAATATCATTAAATAAAATCCATTCTGATAATGGTGTATAATTAGTGAAGCTGCATTTCTGACAAAAGATGTTTCCTATTGCCGTAGATATTTGTATGGTAACTGTTCGATTACTCCGAATGTATGGCGTCAACCAGCAAAAGATGCCGAGTTGGTCGCTTACACACGACGATACGGATTTCTTATCAATGATGTGAAATGAACCAAAGCAACGAAATTGAAAACAGCCGTTGATGAATGTAATTAATGAGAAATTCTACGTTATTATCTGCTATCTATATGTATTTCTATATGTACACACAGACACACACACAGACACACACACATACACACATATATATATATATATGTGTGTGTATATGTATATATGCATGTAGTATATAAGTATGTATATACATATCTATATGTACACACACACACACACACACACACACACATGTGTGACCTCGTGAGTACCGCTGCCGATTATTTTTTCCTCTGTCTTCCCTTCTCGGGATCTTTCCTTCTCCTATGTTTCCGACGAAGAGCTCCGCTCGAAACGTTAAGCCCTCCTTATTCCCTTCTTTCCTGAGCGTCCAATAATACTTTATTTGTTCCACTTTCTCTGTGTTTTTTTGGGGGGTTTTTTGTGTTTTCTTGTTTGGATTCACTATATATATATATACTTTTCTACTCTATCCACAAAGCCCGACATTTTTGGGGACGATTAGATTGACCTCAGTACGCGACTGGTACTTAATTTATCGACTCCGAAAGGATGAAAGGCAAGGTCGACCACCAGCGGAATTTGAACTCAGAACTCAAGAAATTTGAAAAGCTAAACGCGAAACCGGTCTTTCTTCTAAATTATGTCATTATAAGAGAAAACATTTTTTTAATATTCTTCAGACATATTGACGCAAATATATATTTTTTTACATTTAAGCCTTCTGTAGTTTTTTCACTTTTTACTATTTTATATATATATATATATATATATATATATATATATATATATATATTAAATTTCTAAATCTCTCATAGAGATATGTACGGTGGTGGGGAGATTGAATGGTTGTATACTGTCAATCTAATGTGAACGTCACAGTAGCGAGTTACACCACCGCTGTTTAGCCGATGCTTCCTAGGGCTAAACAGCGGTGGTGTAACTCGCTACTGTCACGTTCACGTTAGATTGACAGTATACAACCATTCATATATATATATATATATAACCAAGAAAAAAGTAACAAGAATGGGACAGTAATTCGGTACAATTGTTTCATGGTACTACGATATATCATAACGAAGGTACATAGATTGCATAATACTCATTGTAGCTTGTAGCAGATATACATACATATGGAAATTCGTGCATGCATGCATGTATATATACCTGAATTTTCCTTAAGGATATATATCGACATATACCTGATAACATACTGTACATATATTCCGAAGGCGAGTCAAAGTATCAATCAGAAATGGAAGCAGTTATTAATCTCTATACAAAGTGAAAGAAATGTTTCGTATTCTTACATAGCGATATCATAGAATAGCACCCAAAATGTCAAATAAAGCGGGAAATATATATATAATAATATCTACTAGCACACAATTTTATAATACAAACTGATGAATAACTTACTATGAAATTCTGGCAAATCTTGAAGCGCTCTGGTGTGATCTGGAGAATTCTTCATTCATGTTATATGTACGCACCCGCATACAATTACGTATTGAACGACGATGAAATTCTACTTCTGGAAGATTGACCAATCGGATAAAGAGTTCTTCATTAACTTGTGAGGAATATCACTTAGAAATTCAGGAAATTCGAAATATACTTTTATACTGTTTATATTGCGAAACCAGGGCAATGATGTAGTGTGGTGTTCTGGTCAAATAATTTATGATGTATGGGGCCGAATTAAACTGTTGTAAATAGTAATACTACAAACACATGCATACACACACTCACACACACAGATATGGATAGATATTGTATATATAAAATGTGACCTCGTGTGTACTTTTGGCGATTTCTTTTTCCTCTGTGTTCCCTTCTCTGGATCCTTCCTTCTCCTATGTTTCCGACGAAGAGCTCCGCTCGAAACGTTAAACCCTCCTTCTTTCCTTCTTTCCTGAGCGTCCAATAATACTTTGTTCCACGACCTCGCGTTGTTGTGTTCTTTTGTGCTTTCTTGTTTTGATTAACTATATATATATATATATATATATATATATATATATATATATATATATATATAGGGAGAATTCACGAAAAAAAACAAAGACGAAGACATGTGGTGTAGAAAACAAGCAGATGTATTAGTATAACGCTCAGGAATAGAAAAAACCTTTTGCGTTTCGAGCCTACGCTCTTCCACAGAAAGGAACACAGAAGGAAACGAGGAGAGAAACAAGGGGAGAAGAAAAAATGTGTCCAGTGGCTTACGATCTATCATATATAGTGAGAGAGATAAAGAGAGAAATGCTGCCATATAGATCATAATTGACTTAAAGTGATTCAGATTATATGGGTGTACTGCAGCATGGCCACAGATTTTTGCTTGAACCAATTA
Source organism: Octopus sinensis (assembly GCF_006345805.1). Classification (NCBI taxonomy): domain Eukaryota; kingdom Metazoa; phylum Mollusca; class Cephalopoda; order Octopoda; family Octopodidae; genus Octopus; species Octopus sinensis. The sequence continues at coordinate 44,696,655 of NC_043008.1, forward strand.
TAGAATATGCCATAATAAAGAAGATATTTTGTACATGGGGTGAACAGCAAGGTTCAATGACAGCAATATTCAACTACTTGACAATATTATATTATATTTTAATATTTCGCAGTTTAAGAGTACAGTATCCTTTTCAAGAGTCATTATCCCAACTCGCGTGAGAGGCGCTTACGATTTAATCACTTCCTTCAGCGAAATCGTTTTACCCTTCATAGATTTCCTTTATCTTAATTCTTTTTCGTTAGCCACTAACGTAATTAATAACTGCTCCTTATTTAAACATTGACAAATTAAATTCATATCTTGTGAAAAGTTAACGCATAGCTTTTAGTTACTGGACATATAAAGAATATTTCTGTCACGGAAAATATAATCTGAACATTCCGAAAGCACCATTGTATTAAGAACTTTATTAATTTTATCTATTGATATTTTTAATGCCGGAAATTGAGCATTTCGTTTCTATTTTACGATAATATCTTGTAGTTATATTATGTGATAATTATAGCATATACCGTGGCATATCTTGCAATTAAAAATATCTCCTTGATTAGATTTGTCGTAGCTTCATACAGTTCATTAAGCACCTATCGTATGGTTTATAGATATTCAAAGAAATGGCAGATCCCTCAGGTATAAATGTATATTATTCGAGATATGTGTACGTTGTCAAAATTTTGAGTATGACAATCATTAATTTATGTGTTGGTTTCATATAATAGATATCATAATCAGCTAAAAATATTTAACAAATATATAATACTAAATCATTGACAGCTTTGGTTAGTTAGTATTCTTATTCTCCCTCAACCATCATTTTCGATAATGTTTCGCAAGAAGTGAACTTTATTCTTAACTAGCAGTATCGCCCGGCGTTGCTTGGGTTTGTTTCGACCCTTTAGAATTGGAATTTTTGAAAAGTAAAACTGATGCATTATGTAGTTTGTTATTCTCTTTAGGTGAACATTTTTCTGGTTGAAATACACCGAAACATAGCGACACGGCAGTCAAAGAATCGTAAAAAATAGGGATTTTCATAGAAAACAAGCACCTTTTTGATGTAAATAATTGTTGGTGTTAACATGGTCCGATTTGAAGGAAGAGCAAGCCGTTTTCTATCATACTTTCAATTTTGGTCAACTTACGCCGTAGGGTCTCGGAGGAAATGGTGTTAATTGAAGGCTACCAACCTTGCCATACACGACAACTTCAGCTTTATATATCTAGAGAGATTTCTCCTAATTTGTGTCTGTCAAAATGTAAGCAAACGAATATGTCGCTAGTGATATTGTTGTTGTGGCTGCTGATGGTAAAACGTATGTTGATGTCTTTGTTTATTAACCACCGGCCAACCCTGATACGGCAAATATTTGATTCCATATAGATCTTTCATTTGGTTACTACATCTACCGCATGAAGTGAGGACTTAAAAGTTTAGCTAATATCTTGCTCGTGCTGGGAGGCACCTACGAGTACCGCATGTGCGCATAACCAGACCGCATATTTAGTTATTCATAAAAAAAACATTTTTAGGATAGTTCTTTCATAATATCAACAGGAAAATCCCAAACGCGATTCGACTGATGAAAAGGCATTCGCTGTAACAAATCGATATATATATATATATATAAAGCTGAAGTTGTCTGTATACGGCAGGTTTGGTAGCCTTCAACTAACACTATCTCCTTCGAGACCCTGCGGCGCAAGTCGACCAAAGTTGAGAATATGATAGAAGAAGGCTTGCTCTTCCTTCCGTAGAAGAATAAATTCAAATCGGACCATATTAACACCAAAAATTATTTACATCAACAAGGTGCTTTTCTTCTATGAAAATCCCTATTTCTTACGATTTTTTGACTGCTGTGTATTTCAAATAGAAAAATGTTCCCTTAAAGAGAATAACAAGCTACATAATGCAAAATTTTCACTTTTCAAAAATTCCAATTCTAAAGGGTCGTAAAGAAAACAAGCTCGAGCAACGCTGGGCTATACTGCTAGTTTTGAAATAATGTTCATGCAAATTTTAGAAGGAACACATAAATCGTATTTCCAGAAGGGGTGGGGCAGAATGCTTTTGTCTTTAAGGGTATCACGAGAGGTTTGTTTGGAGGCCCAACCTCTCGAGTTCTTTTTGCAGGTATTAGAGAAGAACCGCTGCAATAAGTGTGTGAATCTGAGAGAGAAATATATTGAATAAAATCATAATTAACTGATCCTCTTGTGAACTTTCCAGAACCACCCCGTATGTCTTTTAGTTAATCTAGACCTCAGCACTTACAAGCTTTCCTTCCAAGATTACATATATACACAGACTGTTTTGTCTGACTGTAGCCATTTTTCTTTGGCTAGTAGTTTGATCTTCACAGCAAATTCAAAATGTGTTCAGTGCACAAATATATACATAAAATACTCTCCGTAATTTAACGATCTTTTATTCAAAGTTATCTTATTATCAATCTAGCCTAAATCAACGATGCACGAAATTAATGTTATATTAAATTTGACGATATGTTAGCACTGCTACACATTTCGTGAACATTTGTTTGAAGCAGCTTTGCATCAACTTCCTCTGTTATGAATTCATATCTATTAGTTGGAGGCTTTGCTTGAATGGGTTTATATTTATAATATTGGATATTCTTTGCAGTTTTCATTTCCGTTTTATTTTGAAATTGAAGATAATTACTTTCTGGAAAAAAAAGAAAGAAAACAGAATCTCAGGTTATTTTATTACTAAACTTGGGTTAAAACTAATTAAGGCATAATAAGTTACCGTTATTATTAATTATTATTATAATCTATGAAAGTGTAGGAGCCGAATATATATTTTGGCGGTAAACAAAGATTGTATAGTCATATATGTAATACATACACACATATATGTATATGTATATAGATAGATGGTTATATAGACACATACATATATACATGCATACATACATACATATATATATATATGTATATATATACATATATGTATAATTACACAACTATACATATATATAAGCAAACATTTTGTACGATAGCCACAGGAAATGTAATGCTTTGGGGTTGAAATATGCGCGGATCTCAGGCGGACAGATGCATGGCTATATAGAATAGTACACTGCCAGCGACACTTCGTCTTTGATTGAATTTTTAGTAACAGTGCTATTTTATCAGATATTTATTCCAACTCCTGCTTTACCAAGAACACGTTGACTTTGTTTGTACTTTAAGCAGATTAGGCAGTGTAGCAACGTCTCAGGTTGGATCTCTCTCCAGAGGCACGAGTAGGTCTATGCTTACAGGGACGTGCAACAGCAACGAGGATAATCTTCACACCTAGATGCGCGGTTTCGAGAGAGCCTAGCAGCAGCCCATTTTTGTTTTCTTTTATGTTTTTGCAAAAAGAATATCTTTTACTTGAATCAGTCATTAGACTGCGGCCCTGATGGTGTGCATCACCTTCAAGAATGTTTAGTCGAATAGACACACACCAGTATTTTTTTTCTTTTTCTTTGCTAAGCCTGGTACTTATTATATCGGTCTCTTTTGGTTAAACGCTAAGTTACAAGAACGAAAACACACCTATGCTGGTTGTCAAGCGTAGTTGAGGGACAAATACTATCACAAAGCCACAAGCATAGATATATGTACAGCTATACAACGAGCTTCTTCCAGTTTCCGTCTACCAAATCCACTCACAAAGCTTTGGTTGGCCCACGGCAACAGCAGAAAACACATGTTCAAGGTGCCACGCAGTTGGAATGAACCTGGAACCATGAGGTTAACACACAAGATTCTTATCACACAACAATTCCTGCGCCTAGAAGGCCACGCCTGCTCCTATATATCTAACAGGGATAGATAGGTAACATATTTGATCAAGAATATACAACTAAATTGTAGTGTGTTCAGAAAGTATTTAAGCGAACATGTCGTCTTAATTTAAATATCTGTTTCTTGACTACCCTCAAGGGGCTACACACAGAAGGGACAAACAAGGACAGACAAACGGATTAAGTCGATTACGTCGACTCCAGTGCGTAACTGGTACTTATTTAATCGACCCCGAAAGGATGAAAGGTAAAGTCGACCTCGGCGGAATTTGAACCCAGAACGTAACGGCAGACGAAACACCTATTTATTTATTACCCACAAGGAGCTAAACACAGAGGGGACAAACAAGGACAGACAAAGAGATTAAGTCGATTACATCGACCCCAGTGCGTAACTGTTACTTATTTAATCGACCCCTAAAGGATGAAAGGCAAAGTCGACCTCGGCGGAATTTGAACTCAGAACGTAGCGGCAGACGAAATACGGCTACGCATTTTCACCCGGCGTGCTAACGTTTCTGCCAGCTCACCGCCTTGTTGTCTTAATTTAAATATCTTGGTACGACGGAAAATGATACCAACATCAATATTTTTTTAATATACTTTTTTGGTATATTTTTTAGCATATTAAATGAAGAAGAAAAACAAAAACATTTGTTATTGATTTATGTCGTATTACAGGATGATTTAATCCATTGAGTGTCAGTTTAAAACCATGATTTATGTTTAATCGTAACAAATAAACTAACAACGGACTAGTTTATTTCCGCTATTTATTGAATGAAAACGGCTGAGATGATAAACGACACCGATCTGTTTAAATTGAACTCTATCAATATATATAGAGAACTGTGCGAGAAAATAAAACCTGTATAATTAATTGTGTATCTAAACTTACAGTTGACAATGAAATACAGAATAAAGTAATCCATATCTGTATCTAAAACATGGTACTTAAAACGGTTATCGAAACGTTATACGTATGTGTCGGAAATAAAATATAGATTTTAATATATCCTTTGTTTAATGATTTATATATTGGAACTGATGATTGTTTCTAGAAATTGTAACACAAATTAAATATCTATTATCATTATCATCATCATCATCATCATCATCATCATCATCATTATTATTATTATTATTATTATTATTATTATTATTATTATTATTATTATTATTGAGTGAAAGAGCAGTGCATGCCATCAAAGTGACACTGGGGTAAAATATACGAAGCCCAGTATAACCATCATGACAACCCGTCTGATAAGGGTACACCAAGCACATGCATCACAAACATATTATTATTATTATTATTATTATTATTATTATTATTATTATTATTATTATTATTCGCTCGTTCGTTCGTTCGTTCGTTCGTTCGTTCGTTCGTAACACAGCGTAGGCAAAAATGCACCGGAGTCTTTAGTCATGTGTCAAGTCACAACAAGGACCTCAGACAGATAATGCTTTCCTTAAATAAGGCTGCTTTTTGCAAGACATCAATCTTGCATGTGATTTCTAGTTGCCTTAAGAAGTCTTGAAGTTTCAATGGGATTGAACCCAACGCTCCGATCACCACTGGTATCACTTTTACATCACCCTCTCGCATTCCATACTATCTTGCCATTTCTACTTTCAATTCGGAGTACTTGGTGATTGTTTTCAACCTATTTACTCACAACATTTATAATCATGTGCTATGGCTACATCAATGATCTGACAGTATGTGTCTCTCTTATTCAATATTACAATATCCAGCCGACGGTGTTCGTTTACACGATCCGTCTGAAAAATAATAGTCACAGAGTATCGTTAATTTTCCATTCTCCTGCATAAATTTACTTGGTACACGCTCAAGCCAGTTCTCTGTTACTTCGTATTCGTATTTACGGCATGAGAGCCAATGACGATACACACACACACAACTTATGGTGTCGGCGTTTGTATTATTTTTGTGCTTTCACCTACTTCCCACACACATTCAGCAGAGGTTTTGTTGCACTTGTGTGGTACATACCAGTTTTCACTGAGTTGGTATTCAATGACTGGACCTGGGCGGCGACCATTAGTCTTTCAGACTTCTTTTTTCAGTCACCCTTCCTGAACCATACAGAGAGAGAGAGAGAGAGAGGAGAGAGTGAGGGGAGATTGAACAAGAGAGAGACAGAGCTGACAAAGTAATAAGCGATTATGTTATGCACTTCATCGGCTTACACCTTTTACTGCTATAGAATGCAGTGAATTCATAGATGTGCGCTTGACTAACAACCTTGACTAGCATCGGAGCCTCAAAGATGAAATTCTTTCTCTCTCTCTCTCTCTCTTTTACGCTCAGCTGTATAGTTTACAAAAATATTCCTTTTATCTATTAAGCATGGTTAAATGTTTCCAACATCACTCATGATTTGTGGTCGACAGCCAGAAAAAATATTTCGCAATATCAAATTTGTATACCGTTGTATATTCACGAATGCGATGTTGTCGGATACGGTTACTGACATGATGGACATCCATACAAGCATATATATTGACACTTCTCAGCATTTAGTGTCAGAAAAAATATGTCATCGTCAGACTTCCGTACATATGTCGTATTGATAAAGCTTTATAAAAACAATTCATACGAAACTAAAATTAATTCGCTAATGAGGTTGCTTCATTAGTATAACGTAATTAGGAAGAAAATCTGTCCATGCAAAACAGAATAAATCGAAACTTTCGACAATTAAACGCGCAATATTTTACTTTGTCTCTCAATGCTTATTTATAAGAGAGAGCATGCGCACGAGTTGATATAAAGACGAACATAGGCACACACGCATGCGCTCTTTCACACGCCCCCCCCCCCTTCCACACACACACATATAGATAGATAGGTACATACATACATACATAAAAACTATAGGCATGCAACAGTGTGTGTATGTGTGCCAATGCCTCTGCCTCTGTGTGTACGTGTGTGTATGGGGGGTGTATGTGTGTGTGTGTATGTGTGTCTACATGTGCGTCAGCGTGTGAGAGAGCTTCAGCCATTTTATACATATTTCGTATACATCTCTCTTTCCCTTTATCTCATATATATGTGTATATATATATATATATACGTACATTATATTATATATATATATATATATATATATATATATATATATATATATATATATATGTATGTATGTATTTTATATATATATATATATATATATATACGTATATATATGAGCGTGTGTGTGTGTTTGTCTGTATACTTGTGGAGGAGTAAATATATAGGTGTATGTAGTCGTGTATATGCGCATGCGTGTTTCTGAATGAAAATACGTTTACGTATGAACCTTAATTTTATTTAACGCGTTTTATATTAAATAAAAGAGCACGGAAACCGGTTTTTTACATAATTTCATTTTAGTTTTTGTCCTCGTAATGATAGTGAAATTAATTAAGGCGAGGCACATGCATAACAACATCTGTAGATAATTGATGGACATAAGTTCAATCACGTACAGAAACACACACACACACCAATAAATATGATAGATAGATAGATAGATAGATAGATAGATAGATAGATAGATAGATAGATAGATAGATAGATAGATAGATAGATAGATAGATAGATAGATATGCAACCTTATTGGCCACACATGTCTGAACACAGAAGGGACAAAATACAAAGCAGAGCGTTTCTTTTAGGGAAGGAAAAAAAAAAGCGGTAGAATTTCGATCAAAAGGGATCGTGAAAAAAAAAGGGAGAAAAGCCGATCAATAGGGATCGTGTATAGCAGATATGCCATAGTGTAAAATGGGAAAAAGATTAGGTTTTTATCCGTGGAAAGAAAAGCCTACGGAAAAGACCACGGTAACCTCCGGCAATAGTGTCATTCAAAATACAAATTACAGTAAGTTACTCTCTTTTTTCTTTCTTTTTCTGGTTCATAGGATGATGGTCAAGGTGGCTCTATCATTCACGCGTGCCATCCTTACTCCATTCACCCATCTTTTTTTTAAGCATTCACTAGAAAATAATTCCCTCTCTTTTCTCACCTTCCTCTTCAAGTAATACTTGAAGAAGTTGATGACAGATTCACCAGATAATTACTAGATAATTATTAACGAATTATAAAGCTGATTTATATTTTAAAGAAAAGAAACTAGGAATCTGGCGTGTTGGCCACTATGTGCGTGGCAAGGTAAACCGAAAGATGAGCAGAAGAGTCTTTGCAAACATGAATGAAAGCAACAGAAAATTATTCACTAAATCACCGAATCATTTTTTATTTATATTTTATTCAGAATTGTCAACTTATTAAAGCCTGAAGATTCTAGCAGCGGAAAATAGCTGCAACTATAACGAATATTATGTATATATTGAATATTTTTAATAATTTTTAACCATTTACTTTATCTAACGTAATAACTCCTTTAAATTTGTTTTAGAAATAATGTGTTTGTTAAAATAGTTGCAGAAATATTACTCCATGGATATATCTACATGCTTTGAGGCTATTTATGCTTTATATCATTAAATATTAACAGTCTTCATTGCATATTTTTGTTCATAGCTGGTCGCTTAAACAAATATTTAGTGAAAGTCTAATATCTTAACTGGTATCTCTAATACTAACAAACATCCAAAGAAAATTTGATGCTTTTCATAGAAGGCGTTAGACCGGAACAAGATACCCATTACCAACTACTTGCATTTCCATAACACTTTTTGATGCTCACCGTAAACATATTTATACAGTACACAGTTGTTATATAACAGTAATACAAAATACGCTCAGTTTCTCTCTCTCTCACACACACACACACTCTCTCTCTCTCTCTCTCTCTCTCTCTCTCTCTTTTAATGAACCTATATAAATATGTACTAGCAGTATCGCTCGGCGTTGTTCGGGTTTGTTTCGACCCTTTAGAATTGGAATTTTTGAAAAGTAAAAATTTTGCATTATGCAGCTTGTTATTCTCTTTAAGTGAACATTTTTCTGGTTGAAATACACCGAAAAATGGCGACACAGCAGTCAAAACATCTTTAAAATAGGGATTTCCATAGAAAAACAACACCCTTTTGATGTAAATAATTTTTGGTGTTAACATGGTCAGATTTGAAATTTTTCTTCTACGGAAGGAAGAGCAAGTCTTCTTCTATCATACTTTCAATTTTCGTCAACTTGCACCGCAGGGTCTCGGAGGAGATAGTGTTAGTTGAAGGCTACCAAACCTGCCATACACAGACAACTTCAGCTTTATATATATACAGATATAACTGTTCATGTATATATGTATGCATGGATGGTTTTTAAGATTGTGGTTTCGAAACCTGGACCGGGCAAAGCGGTTTGTTCTTGAGCAAAGCACTTCTCTTCACGTTGGTCCAGTGGCGATGGAATACAGTAGTAACCATGGTACGGAAAAAAGTCCTGTCCAGGGGGGAATATAGACACCAAAGAAGAGACAATCCATGTGTACATCCACACACGCACACACGTACATATACATGGGGTTTGAATGTGTGTGCATGTATATATATATAAACACAGATACACACGCAAACGCACGCCCACACACACACATATATATATACATGCATATCTTAAAACAAGTAGTAAGATAAATATATTGAGACAGACAGACAGACAAAGAGGTGGATAAATAGATAGATAGATAGAGAGAGAGAGAGTGTGTGTTTGAGAGAGAGAAAGACGGGTGGAGAGAGTTAGAAAGTTAAGCACTGATAAAAAAATATTTGTTGGCGGAAATTATAACGCCATTGTTTTGTTTAGTTTCAGGAGATGCGCCTTATTCAAGCTGACGAAACACGATATGCCGAAACGTTTGAGTTCCAGAATCCCTTGAGTCAATGAGCCGAGTGTGTTATAAACACACCATCGTCGAAAGAGGGATAAGTTGCCCTCCCTAAACATACACAACCGTAAGTAGAGCATTTTACGTACGGAATGTATAAAAAGAAATACGAAATGGTCTTATATAGAAGTCTTACGCATGCCATTATAAGAGCCAAACATGATTTACAACTTCGATTGAATGAATTTGTTTGAAGGCTTCACAACAATATCCCCAATTGTGGCACTTTTTTTCCTACATTTGGATTTCCCACCTCGATGTGGTACACAACACTTTCAATACAAAGATACACATAGCGGCCAAATATGTGAAAGAAGAACCAACGTTTGTTTTTTATCAAAATATAAACCGCCGTCATTAAGAAAGAAAGGAAAGACATAAAATAAAGCAGAATACAATAAAATATTGTCTGAAAGAAGACAAAATGATGACGGCTTCCATAAACCTGATCACATGTCTCCTTGAACAAGGCTGACCCAAAGTGATTGAAAAGCATCCAGAGCGCAGACGAAATAATGAATATAGATGAATGTATATATATACATTTATATATATACATATATATATGTACATACATACATATATATATACAGATATATGTATATATACACATATATATATATACATATATATGTTATATATATACATATGTATATGTGTATATATATATATATATATATATATAATATATATATATAAATATACAGATATATAGATATATTTATATATATGTATATATATATGCATACATATATATATATATGTATATATATATGTATGCGTGTATGTGTGTATTTATGTATAATAAATATACATACGTATTATCTATGTATGCAGGTATGTATGTATGCAAAACTGTAGTTAAAAAAAGAATATATATATATATATATATATATATATATATATATATATATATATATATATACTTGTGTATTTATGTATATCGTGTATGAGTTTGTGTGTGTGTGTGATTGTAGACAGGCAGACATGTGATGTCGTAGTGCAATAATCTACCTTTGTAGTACGAGTTAATATTTTCGCAAAAGTAATTCTTGCTAATGCATTTGGACAATAAATAGTTCTTCGTGAATGAACTTTCTAAAAATATGGACCAACCAAATCCGATAGTGATTTTTTTCGAATTATTTTTTCATCTCATACTATCTCTTCCCCCTCACCGCCAGCAGCCTTTCTTTTCCTGTCTATTTAGTTAAATATATGAAATAAATGAGAATTGGTTAGATACCTCGTCTATTTATAATAAGGTCTAGCAGAAATAGTCGCCATTTCCAAATATATATATTTTGTTACTATCTATATGTGGGGTTCGTAACATTCATAGATTAAATGTAAAGTGTTTTATAGGTATATGTGTCTCAATTTATATATGCATATATATATATATATATATATATATACACGCACATAAATACATATACATAAATACATATACACACGTACACATACACCTATATATATTTATCTATCTATCTATATATACATATATACATATAAACGTATTAAGAAATGCATATATGTACATATATACATATATATATATATATGTGTGTGTGTGTGTGTGTGTGTGTATATTATAGATATAGATAGATATAGGTGTATTTGTATTAATGTGCATATATATGACTATATATGTATGCTTATTAATACACTAATATGCGTATATATCTGTATACATGCGTATCTACACATCCGTCTCTCGCTCCCCGAACATACCCACACAACTATACACACACAGACACACATACACGTAAACGTTCATCTGCCTCACTTTTGCGCTTGCTCTCTCTCTCTCTCTCTCTCTATATATATATATATATATATATATATATATGTGAGTATGTGTGTGTGTGTGTATACATACATATATATATATATATATATATATATATATATATATATATATATATATATATACATATATATATACACATGAATATATTTTCATAGACGTGTGTACACACAAACCAAAGCGCATTACTTTTATAGGTGTATATTGTATAGAGCTATGTGATGTATTAATCTACTTACGTGTTCTATCATATGATTTTACTCAGCACACTCGTGGTGTGTTTGTTCTTTGTTTTTTTCTCTCTCTCTCTATCAGAAATGAGATCGCATTTTACCATCACCTTTCGACACTTTCCTCACCTTAACCTTTCATGTCTACCAAGGCTAATTCCATACCTTTCCTCCGTGACTTGTAACAGCATTGGTAAATCAACGTTCTGCAACTCGCAGCCTAGTTTTCTATTTTCTCATTACTAGTTTATAGCAAAATCGTAAACGATCGCCAGACGGCGACTCTGGCGTCTTCAAAATAAGATTATACTCTAACAGAACGACCGAAATATTGAATTAAAATTCCAAACACTAGCTTTAATCATTTTATGTATACGTTTACAAATAAATGGTATATGAATTATTTTTTCATTATGCTTTATTATTCACATTGTATTCCGGCTTTATCTTGCTAAATATTTCTGAAACAAAAATAGATATTAAAGAATGGAATAGCCAATAAAGTGTCTATTCAAATACGAGTATAATTCATCTGGTTGTATTTTTAGTTTGTGCACGCAATACATTGGAACACACGCGAGCTGTTTTATATCGCAGAGTGAGAATTATAGAGATATTCAGCTTCAAACGGGCGCGTGCACACACATACATGCACACACGTGCACACGCATACTCACATATGCACATACACGTGCGACGCACACTCTCACACGTATATATATACACACACGCATGTATGTTTTTGTTGTGTGGGTGTTTGTGCGAGTGTGTGCTTGTGTGTGTGTGCGAGTGTGTGTATGTGTGTGTGTGTTTGTGTGTGTGTGTGTGTGTATGTATGTGTGTGTGTGTGTTTGTGTGTCTGTGTAGGTATGTATGTATATATGTATGTAAGCGACGAAATTCTTTCACTGACCGTCTACCAAATCCTCTCAGAAGCCTTCCATCGACCCAAATCTATAATAGAAGACTTTTGCCGAAGTTGGCACGCAGAGGCATAGCCTGGAACCATGTGGTTGAGAAGCAAGTTTCGTACCACAAAACCACGTCTGCAACAACTTTATTATAACCGTCGCTTCTTCGTGTGTTTATAATTAATATTTTCTCAAAACAAACCATTAATATAATGTTAAAACACTCACCGGTAAAAATTTCCACTTATTTCATATTTTTACTCTCCTAAAATTTTCACTGCGTCTTGCATCCTTTTGAATAGTCTTGACTTTGTCCGTTATTCAAGACTATTGAAATGGTTGCGAGATGCAACGAAAATTTTAGGAGATCAAAAATATGAAATAAATGGAAATTTCACCGGTGAGTGTGTTATATCGTAAGGCACAAAAAGAAAACGACTCTCCCCAGACACAACAGAATATGCTTCAACACACGAAATCATATAAAGAATCCTGCGAACCAAATCCAAAAACGAAATATAATGTTAAAAAATATTAGTAAAATATGTGCGTTACACATGTATCGTTATTGCAGTTTGACAAAAATGCAATGAGATCTTGCTTTTATTTGTAAGAGAAACAAAAGCTTTTAAATTAATTATTTATGAGCAATCATGAAATAACCTTCTTTGGGTGAGGTTACGTCTATAGTATCGAAGGACACACCACTAGTCTTCATTCTACAATACTTGTTTTATAATTCAATCAATCATGGAAATTGTAATTACGACCTCTAATGTTATCGCTAAGAAATACATCTTGTATGTAAAAGAAAGACTTCTAAGTCTTATACTAATTGTTATTAACTTATGTTGCTCTCGTTTCTCTCTTCCCACCTTAGAATCATTGTATGCTTCTTTCCTAACGTTCGTCCTACTACTACTGCTGTCACATTACGACACCAAATTTAGAGACTTGTTAAGCGGTTTTCACAAACAGAAACGTGATGTTAATTTTCTTTATATAATTTAAAGTTTTATTATTAAATTAGTTCGAGTGTCTGTCAGTGTTTCCTGCTCTGGTGTAGTGACTATTCTTTCGGTTGAAGGTAAAATGAATGAACATACGCTAGACAAATGTGAATATACATACATAGCGTGATTCACCGAAACTCAGCTTTAGATTTCGCTAGTAAACCGAAAATTAAACAAAGACTCATTCAACATATAGACAAATTTCAGGAAAACAAAGTAGAGATGGATAGGTAAAGAGATAGTTGACAATCGATATATTTATAAATAGTTTATTCCACACTAAGTCAACGAGAAAGAAAAGAAAGGCGAGTAATTCTACTGAGGCCGCACAATCAAGCTCTATAGGAAATTATTTGTTCCTGCTAACACGCAACGGTTTTAAATTTAGTATTTCGTCTGAACGAGAAAGTAAATAAAACTATTCCGGAAAACTAAAAAGACCAAGAAAAAAAAAGACAAAAATTACTTCTTCGAAAGTTATGTCATCGTTTATGCAGCATACCACAAATAGTTTGATGTATTTGATGTGGGAGGAAATAGGAAGAGCGAATGGGGGAGAGTTTGTCAAGATCCAAAACTATATTTATAGTTGGGACAGGGAAGTTGTATAACAATACAGAAGCTATTTTACTTTTCTTTAAACACAGTGTATAAATCTAATTACATTTCTAGTGTAAATGGTTCAATCCGGGAATACATTTAAGCAGTTTGATATCTATCTCTGTATATGCCTGTCTGTCAGTATATCTGTCTACCTGTCTGCCTGTCTATCTATCTACCTATCTATCTATCCGCCTGTCTGTCTGTCTATGTATTCATCTGCCTGTCTGTCTATCTATCTATCTATCTATATATCTATCTATCTATCTATCTATCTATCTATCTACCTGTCTGTCTTTCTGTCTACCTGTCTGTATGTCTATCTATCTATCTATTTACCTATCTATCTATCTATCTATCTATCTATCTATCTATCTATCTATCTATCTATTTACCTATCTATCTATTTATCTAGCTATCCGTCTGTTTGTCTGTCTATCTATGTATCGATCGATCTATCATCTATATCTATATACCAATTTACTTAGACGTATATATATATATATGTTTGTGTGTGTGTGTGTATTTGTATAGATAGATAGATAAAAGGGTAGATAGATAGATAGAAAGATAGATAAAACATCGCCATGTTGATTCGCTAGCTTCTGCACGCATTTTTTTTCTCTCCTTGTTTCTCTCCGTGTTTCTTTTCTGTATATCTTTCTGTTGAAGAGCGTAGGCTCGAAACGTAAAAGACTTGTTTTATTTATATTCCTGAGCGCCATACTAATACAATTGTTTGTTTGTATTCCACCTGCCTTCGTCTTTTGTTTATTTTCATAAAGCTTCCCGGTATGCATATATAAATACAGATACACACAGATACATTCACACACATACGTATATGCGTGTAGGTGTATATATTACGCAGGTGAAAATCGCACTCATTTGAGTCCACTTCCGGCCTGGTCACTAGAAATACATTTTGGGCTCTGCGCAACACGCATTCTCACTAATTCCCCATTTTCTCTCTCGTTCCTCAACATTCATTCTTCACTCTGTATCACTTTATGATGACGGACTTAAGCTTAAAAAATCAATAATAGTTTGCCATTTCAATCTTTCGCTGAACGGTTATCTAAAATATACGTCTTGTCTCTTGTTTCGTTATTTCGTAGTAAATTTTCAAGCAACGTGCGTTTATATGTAATCAAGTGTTGGCCAATGTCTAGAAATATATTCTATAAGCAAATATCATGTGAAACCCGAGATTTGTAGGTTTTTGATGTCACTGTTGCTTCCAACTTAGTCCAAACCATTCTGTAGCATTCCAGTTTTGAGTATCCAGTTTATACTTAAGGTGTAATACACAGAGCACTACAATAATTTAGATAAATATAACGTTCAACCATTTTAAGAAGCATTGTGTGATTTGAGGGAGATACGTCTTTTATTTATAGTACGTCAACTAACAACGTAGAAGCTTTGATCATGGCTCGATATATGTTCAGTGCTTTAAGAGATAGAGAATAAAATGACCTATTGGTGAAAGCTAAAAATGATCAATGAAATACCAGAAAAAAGTAGCAAAATATTTACGAAGATCATACTATGGCTCAAAAGTTCTCAAGAAATACCTACTTAATTAATGCATTCATTAATTAACCACACCTAGCTCAATCATGCTTGTTATAAGTGACAATGAAGATAGGCGGCGAGCTGGCAGAAACGTTGGCACGCCGGGCGAAATGCGCAGCCGTATTTCGTCTGCCGTTACGTTCTGAGTTCAAATTACGCCGAAGTCGACTTTGCCTTTCATCCTTTCGGAGTCGATAAATTAAGCACCAGTTACGCATTGGGGTCGATATAATCGACTTAATCCGTTTATCTCTCCTTGTTTTTCCTCTCTGTGTTTAACCCCTTGTGGGCTGTAATAAAATATATGTGACACTTCTGCACGTGTTTCTGCAGTGTAAAATATCTCTTCAGCTGAGCATAAACTACTCCGCGCTTGCTAAGATCAGATTAATATATTAACATGAGTCATTGCGTTGATGTTTCCTGTTCGGTACCCGAAAACTGTAGAGCTTTGGTTTGGTTGATTTATGGTATGTATTCCAACTCTCAGCGCCGTAATTTCAACTCCCGCCCATGTCATATTTTTTTTCTTTTTGGTTTTTCTCCTGGTACCTATAAACAAGTACCAATCTGGGAGCGGGGTAGATAGGCATATTCAAGGGTATAACACATTATAGTAATTGTTCTAGTTTCTTCAATTGTGAATACAGATCTGGTCAAGATATTCGGTCGTGTGTTCATTTTCCGGCGACACGTCTTCGAATGAGACATGTTCTTTAAATGAAATATTAAACATGATTTGTGGTAATTTGGTGGTTATTTCTAGTAGGAATAGTGACCACATCCACAACGAGGTCCAGTCCTTGATACAGTGTGATGGCTTTGATGCCTCAATGACTCTGAGATCTAAGTCAGCGGAGGGCAAACTTATGGCGGAGCTTTCCATATTGTACAAGTCAAAGATAGTCGTC
>NC_043008.1:44718393-44738393 GCF_006345805.1 Octopus sinensis
TCTTTCAATTAATCCTTACGAAAACATCCGTCTAATTAGGATAATTTCTGTAAAATAAATTACATAATTGATTGAGTGTTATTTGTAGTCTCGAATACATTCCACCGTAGTTAACTATATACATTAGTAAACTGTTTATCTGTTGAGGTTTAAGAAAATACGCTCATCAAAGTATGCAAAGTGTATTGCGCCCTCTATAGTGCGTAATAAATTAGCGCTTTGTAATAATATATTTCCTTGGTATACAATGATCAAAATACACCAAACCCACATATGCATACATGCATATATATATATATATATATAATATATTATATATATATATATATATATATATTATATACACACATATATATATATATAATACGTATGTGCATGCATTCACACACACATACACACACATTATATATATATACATACATAATATATAATAAATATATATATACACATAAACACACACACATATATATATATACGCATGTTTGTGTGTGTGTGTGTGTAAGATGGAAACGTGTTATTGTCATGTAATGAATTGCTTAGTCTATCTATCTTCTTTGGTATTATAATTTCGAACTTGATACTACTGATCTTGCAACGTTTGCGTTATTTAATGGCTATTATTTAATCGAAAATCCATTAATCTTTCTTCTAAATAGGTATGTTTGAAACTAAATACGGAAAATATGGTTTAATCGAGAATTTGCGCGGTATTAATATCACGGCTGGAAAATAAATCAGCCGAAGATATTTTAATTACCGCTTGTGTTATATATTTTAAAACTATGAAATTACCATGTTTCAAATGTATGAGTAAGTTGATGGTAAGGAGAGACATTTAAGTGATAATTATTCTCATCGTTCAATGGAATTACATTGTGAAACCAATACTGCGATGCTTCAATACGTTATGAATAGAATTAACGTTAAAACAAATATTTTTTTTTTCTATTTTTTTTAAAACAAATCATTTACAAGTTTCTAACACGATCTACCCGAATGTTTGATTTCATTTTGAAAGTTAAATAGTATTAATTATTCAGTGAATAAGATCATACAATGTATTTTTTCTCTTGTTGTAATGTGCTCATGCCTCCAGTAAAAATCTAAAACGCACATTCATCTACTCCATATTAATCAAAGGCTAATTGGTTTCATTTAATCTTTTTGCAGAAAGAACTTTGTACTGGCCGCGTGCATTGCTGGGTGACTAGAGTGAAAATTAATGTAGTGTAATCGCCTTACTCTTCTGCAAGATGTTAGTTATTGCATATTATATGCATATTCTAGGAAACAATAAATATAATTTTCCCCCGGCAGTATTTCATGCAAAGTGTTGCATAAATACAATTTATTTCAATTGAAAATTGAATTACAATCTTGATATCAGCTACGTTTTACACAAATAAAATGGTTTTCCATTCCAACAGCTAATATTTGAGAATAATATAGAAACCGGCCTTTAGAAACCGAGAGTCATTAATAGAATCGAATTATACATTTCCTAACTTAATTATACACGTAAAATAGTGATTGTACGCGGAACGTTTATTTTACATAATTCTTATATAATCCATTATATGCAGTCGTAAATGGTGGTCGTGATAAGTATCGCGGATCAGAAGCTCATGTGTATGTTTCGTGAATATATCTTCGAGTATTGTACACTGCACATTAATAAATTGGCAGATATCAAAGGCAAAACTAATTTAATATAATCGCCTGCATTATGCAAATACTGTTTAATAGACAATGGAGGAAAACCATTCTGTCACGTGGATTCCACGATTAACGTTTCTGCTCAAGGCACAGGGCCTAAAGTTTTAAAGGAAGGAAGACATCAGTTACATCAGCCCTAGTGCTCGACCGGGACTCATATATCGAACCCGGAGGGATGACAAAGTCAAATGCAGTGGGACATGAACACAGAAGGTGAAGCCGGAAGTCGGAAAGTATGGTTCTAAGCATTTTGTCTGGCATGCTAAGGATTAAGGGCTCCCCGTCATAGTGATTCTATAACCACTCTAAATAATCAAGTTCTCATTCAGAGCTTTTTAAACTCTAAAAATAGATGGAAGCTTGATTACGGGCCCAAAATCCTCGTTTGGGTCGTAAGATGTGTTAATAGAGTATAACTAAACACTAACGCATATAACAGTAGGCGTCATTTTGAGATGACCATTAAGATTTTAAGAATATTATGACCATTAATACATCCATGAAAGTCATCGTTGTATAGTCTTCATTTGAATAATCTAACCAGAGAATGCGGTTCATATTTCAAGCAATGCCTACAAGAAGATGAAATATGCTACGTTGAGAGACGATAGTACACGCAGGCTTACGAAATAAACACGGAAGCTTCAACATGGTTGCTTAAAAAGCTAGAAATAGAAAAGAATTACCCACTGTATAACACTTTCTATTTGAGAGGTGAGAGGCTTATTTATTTATGTAGCTTTAGATGCTTAATAACGGTGATACTAATCGAGTAGCCATAGCGTTCGATTCCAGTTCTGCTCCGTCAGATAGACTCACGTTATAACTACATGATAAGGGATATTATCTCCCGGGGAATACTAAATTTTGCGATGTATCTGCAATACGTATGATATGTAGATGACTATTGTAGTCTAATAATGCTTCTGATGCATATGATAGGAATCTACGTAATTTCTTAAGCCAGTTACATATTTCATAGAATGTACATCTGTACAATAAGTTGCAATTCTGGCAATTTATATAAATTACGCGTTTATCGTTTGGTTTTCAAAACTGTACCTGGAAAGAAATTTATTATATTTTGCAAGAGAATATTCTGTCGAAATCTGTCAGTTAAGATATTCAATTAGAGTATAAATTATCCCATTCGCCCACGAATCTTAGACGTTGGCTTTGGTATCCATGGAGCTATTAAAATGGTCGGCATTTCTCTCTTTCTTTGGACCCAATACAGGATAAAATAATAGAAGTTACATCTGAAGATGATGGTGTAATGAAGTAACTATTAATTTACAGTGACAGATTATTTAACTCAATAAACATTTGGGAGAATAATTCTCATTATTAGCGACAATTCTTGATGATATTAATTAACAAATGCTGTGAATAGCTATTGCATTTTGAGGATTATTTCAAAACACCGACCGAGAATTCTTTATACCGACCGGTCATTTTCGGCAATTTCCGTGGCCTCATCAGCTCGGTCTGCCTCGACTTCGACAGATTCTACACGGAATTCTCTATCAGTATATATGCTTCCACCATTAAAAAATCAATGGCTGGTTTAGTGAATCGCTAATGCCTATAGAGTAAATTAATATGGACGGCAATGTGCAATGTTTTACCAAAGAAGAAGACTATAATTGTCACTAAATACGATTACGGTGTTAGAAATACCTACATTGGTAGAAATAAGAGCTAAATTACTCTTATGCTGTAGGTCAAATCATAACTGTACACATATATACTAACAGGGACTATCATCGTATGTATGTTTGTATGTATATATATATATATATATATATATATAGTATAATAGATATAGATAGATAGATAGATAGATAGATAGATAGATAGATAGATAGATAGATAGATAGATAGATAGATATAGATATATATACACCACACAGACACATGTGTATATACTTAGGCAGATACAAGAGATAACATGGGAAAACACTGGTTTGCGTTTATGAAGTCCATAAACCTACTCTTAAGATATCTATCTATCTATCTATCTATTTATCTGTCTATCTATCTATCTATCAATCACTCTCTATATATATGTATATATATATATATATATATATATATATATATAGATATATATATAATATGTGGTGTGTGTGTGTGTTATTGTTGTGTCTGGGGAGAGTCATTCTCTTCTAGTGCCTTATTATTTAACACACTCACCGGTTCAGTTTCCACTCGTTTGCTTATTTGATTTTTTCTGAAAAGGTTGAAAGACGCAGCGAAAATTAATAAACAAATAAGAAAGAAATAAGTGGAAATTTTACCGATGAATGTGTTAAATTATAAGGCACCAAAGGAGAATGCCCCTACCCAGGTACAAAACAGTTTTTCAACACACGAACTCACATAAAGAATCTTGCAAACCAAATCCTAAACGAAATATATATACAATATAATATATATATATATATATATAATATAATATATATATATATATCTATATATTATATATATATACCTGTCGTTCTCTTTAGCTACGTGCACACACACACACACACACACCACACACGAACTCACACACAAACCCAGGCATAGTGTATCGGCTGCTATTCTTATTATCATGCATGGTAGCGTTATTTATGTGTATGGTTGTTTATAAGCGTTAGAATCAGACGAGCGTTCTATTTTTGTTTTATATTATATATCATTATTTCCATATTATATACTGTCGGCTATTTTGCTCGCTGTCCTATAAATATGGTAATATTATAATTACAACACATATGTGCTGATATATCATTCGTCGATAACGTAATTAAATTTGAATATGGTCGTAACTCTGTATGTATACACAGAAATACACCTACACAAGCGCACCCATATATATATATATATATATATATATATATATATATATATATATATAATATATATATATATATACATATATACTGTATGTATATATACATGTATATATATATATATGTGTATATTATATACATATATACATGTGTGTATATATACATTATATATATATACATATATACATATATATATATATATGCACATATGTGTGTATATATACATGAAACTTATATTTAATACACATATATATGTGTGTGCATGCATACATCCAAATGTATGCTATGTATAGTTGTATACACGTACATATCTATATATATATTCAAGTATGTATAATTGTTGGTTAATATATATTGGTTGTAAATATAAATGTGAACTTACTTAAATAACCGAAGCATTTATATACGAAAGTGAGAAAATTAATATCTTTGAAGTAGCCGGATATAGGGTTTCCAAGCGATCATGTTAATCTGTATAATCCGAATGGAACATTCCATAGCTTATATTTGTATCTGAACTTAGGACAGTTTTGTAGTAGTATTTATCGATTAGATTATATATCATATATTATATACAGTTTATCGATCATATTATATTTTGTCCATTGAAATATTCCAGTATATTCAGAACTACTGGTCTGAATCGTGTCATTCCGTGAGACTTGTTGCATAATCAAAGAAACTTCTCCCACGCAACGTTTAGAAACGGGTGAAAACGTTCTGGTAAACGTACAATGGTGCTTCACACATGACTGGGCTTTCGAAACCTGTTTAGTATTACGTCTACTAACAACATCAGATAGAATGCAAAGTAATTTTGTACAGGTACGTAGAGCCAAATGTACACAGAGATGGTTGACATAAACACACCGAAGAAATGAGACACAGGTACAGAAGCATAAACAAGAACGTATATATACTTACATATAAATATATATATATATATGTATATATGTATATATATATATATATATACATATATATATATATATATATATATATATATATAGTCTATGTGTATATAAATGTATATATATGGTGTGTGTGGTGTGTATGTATAAGTATGGGTGTATATATATGTATATAATATATGTATGTAAATATCTATATATATATATATATATATATATATACATATGTGTGTGTGCGTATGTATGTATGTACGTATGTATGTATGTATATATGTAGACAGATAAATGTATATATATATTTTTTTGATAGGGCTGTACTAGTTTTAGTGCTTTAGTATGCGTAAGCAAATGTATTTGTGTGTGTGTGTGTGTGTGTCTGTGAGTCTGTTTGTGTGTATGTATTGTACGTGTGTGTGCGTATGCATGCGTACTAGGTGCGTGTGTAAGTACGTACAAGGAACATGTGTGCGTGAAATTCTATCGGCGTTCTTTTCATATCGTTAGATTTATGTTTGTCAGTGGTTATTACTGTTTACATTGATTAGAAAATCTGTGGGTGTTCTTTTCGTACCTATAAATATGCCAGTAGCTCCAGCTTCTTAATATATTACAACTGTGCACACAGATAAACGCGCATATATACGCACGAACGCATACATACGCAAATACATCTATCTATCTATCTGTCTATACATTTCACTATATTTCTCTCTATCTATCTATCAATCTGAATATATATATATATATATATACAGCGACGCCCGTACCCTTTTTGGTCTTATATATATATATATATATATATATATATATGTATATACACAGGTATTTTGTCGACATCGTTATGGCCTTCCAAGAAGTTTCATGTGTGTGTGCTTGTGTGGGTGTGTACGGGTTCTCTTCGTATGTATCCATACCCTTTATATAGTTTTATTAAAATATTTATCTATTTATATATTTTTATATGTACTTTTTTATACATCTGTCTCTATTTCTAATAGGTATCACAGGTAATTGCATACATGTCTATTGTGTGTGTATTACCCTATAAGTTTCTGTGTATAATTTACGGATCTTTTCTCTCTTTTCTTTCCCTCTCTCTTCACATCACTACTGTCTCTAGGCATGTGGTGTGGTGGCGATGTGTATTGCTTTTCCATTCATGTTTTCTATTGACAGTCGGTCTCTCTCTACTGTTATGTGTATAGCTTCTGGAATCTGCCCAAGTGTCGTGTCAGTTCTACGTGTTGATAGTGCTTTAACCTCTATGCTATTAGTCAAGCCTCCATGTTCTTCCAGAGTATGTTGGTAGAGCACTGACGCGCTTCTCCCTTCGTTGGGCTCTGGCCAATGTCCACCTCTACGCTCTCCTATGCTGCGTGTAGTCTCTCCTCGGTAGGCGGTTTCTGCACCGTCCCTCAGTACATCGTAGACTTTACACAACGTTCTTAACCTTACAGTTAACTTGTGGGTTCATCCTACGTACAACACAATTGTTCCTATCAAAGGAATAGGTATTGCAGAGCTAGGAATTTAAAGGGGCAACAGGCCTCTCTACTACTTTGATTCGTAGATCAGCCTTAATGTTTTTTTTTCTAAAAAGATGTGCTAGTTCGCCAGCAAGGGTAGCATCAACGAACATGACGTTCTGGTATTTTTTGGTTTTCATTGCAAATTATGACCGTATCTGTCTTATCACTGGTCCTTTCCGTGCTGTTCCAAGATTTAGTCCTGTACAGCGGGCAGATACCGTTAGCATAACTCTCTATGATGGCTTTGCAATCCTGGCTCCTTTGTACACTTTAATGCTCTCCCTTTGGTTGTAGCGGTGGATAAAGTGTTGCATCCGTCTTTCCAGTTCCTTTATGATCGCATATTCGTGACACAATCTTCATCACTCTCACCAAATCAGCTATCAGAATGTTCATTCACGTTCAGGTCAAAGAATGGAGAGGGAAAAATCGTGCAAAATGGGTGCTGGAAGATGGGTGGCTTTTGGCCGAAGTGGTTCGCATATGATTCGATGACTCAAAGAGAGCAGTCCCGTTAGAAACGCGGATATCTTATATCTCGTCAATGGGCAGGAACAATAATGTGAGTATATGTATATGTATATATATATATAAATATATATATATATGTGTGTGTGTGTGTGTGTGTGTGTGTGTGTGTGTGTGTGTGTGTGTGTGTGTTGTGTTGTGTGTGTGTGTGTGTGTGTGTGTGTGTGTGCGTGTGTGTGTGTACGAGTGAAACTACGAGTTACTTTTTCCGAGAACGAGAAAATCGTTTTACCATATTTTCCATAGCAGAACCATTATACTACACTTTGGTAATTTTTGATATCTTGGCATCTGAAGTAGTGGGAGATACGGTGGTTTGAGCAAAAGTACTGGTTATTACAAGCAAAAATAAATATTGAACGAAACGCATTTGGCCAAATTTGGACATACGACAGTTTAACATACTATCAACGATGTATGTATATATATATATATATATATATATATATACTTTATTAAAAGCAGCAGAAAATTCAACAAAACCTGTTACTCTGAGTTTCACGTTCCCGTTCGTCGGACATAGCAAAAACTGTCCGACGAACGGGAACGTGAAACTCAGAGTAACAGGTTTTGTTGAACTTTCTGCTGCTTTAAATAAAGCATATTACTCTACCACTGTATTTGAGTACTCTTTTTTCCACCTTGTTTCACATTTATGTGTTTACTCCGGTATATATAATATATATATAATATATATATATATATATATATATATATATATATATTATATATATATAATATATATATATATATATGTATGTATGTATGTATAGATAGATAGATATTAGATAGAATAGATAGATAGATAGATAGATAGATAGATTAGATAGATATACTGAGAGAGACAGACGAACAGAAGAAACAGACCTAGTTGTAGAGAACCCTCATACCCATTTTTAGGATAAACATGTACGTGAATGTTTTCATTTACACGTGACTGCTTTTGCACAAATATGTGTGTATGTGTGTTCATGTATATACATGTGCATGCCATTGTTTGTGAATATACACATTTTATATATATATATATATATATATGCGTGGGTGTATGTACGCATCAACGCATAATCACACAGGCACACACAAACATATGCACTTTATATATACATATATACATACATATATATATATTATTATATATATATATTATATATATATATACATATATATTTACGTGCATATAAATATATACATACACACACATATATAGCTATATGTATTTATATACATATATATATATACACATACATATATATATATGATATATATATATTATATATATATATATATATATATATATATATATATATTTTATAGTGTGTGTATGTATCAATAAAGTGCTTCTCTCAGGGCGTATTTATGGCATCTCTCGGTGGACTTTTATTGCCTGTCTTCCATCCATAGAGTCCTTTCAATTCCGGTGTTCCGTATATAAACCAAAAACCTATGCTACCCACTATATATAGATTTGATGATGTTTCGCATAAAAGCTGAATCAAAGACAATCCGTTATTTCTCTGAAAAATGTCCCTTTGTGTTCTATGGCATACAAACACATATTCATACACACATGCATGCATACATACATACAACAAACTTAAATATGCGTACAAATACATACATGTGCGTGTGTGTGTGTTTGCATGCATATGTAGATATATGTATATTTCTATATACATATTTATGTATGTGCGTTGCGTGTGTGTGATTGTGTGTGAGTGTACATATATTTATATTTGCATGTATCTATATTTGTATGCATGTACGCGTACGCAAACGTCCATTCATACCATCATAAGATATATATATATATATATAATATATATATATATATTATATATCTGTATGTGTGTGTGCGCATGGGTGTGTGTGTATGTATATCTATATACCATATATATACATATATATATATATATATATATATATATATTATACCATATATATTATATACCATATATAATATATATATATATATATATATATATATAAATATGTATAATATATATAATATATAACTATATATATCTATATGTATATGTATATGTATATGTATATGTATATATATATACGTATCAATATATGTGTGTATGTGTGTGCATGTGTCTGTGCCTGTATGTGTGTATGTGTGTGTATGCTTACATTATGAAAGAGCATTGAAATTGCTGTTGCTAGTTAATGCTGTGTACCATTACGTATGGAATATACTGTTTTTAGCCCCAACCATAAAAGCGTCGTGGAGGATTGTTGAAAGAACGTAGCTTTAACTAAATTCTGAGTAAATCTATGCGAGTTTTGTATCTATAAATACAATGAATTCTCTGGAATGGTAACGATTTATTGTTATAGATAAAGAATGCAGCTTGAATAAAGTGAATGCCGTCCATGAAAAGCGTGCATTTCAATGGAATGGGAAATGGTTAGGTCAAAACATAGTTTTAACAATATGGAAGCAATTACCAGTAAGTAACATTTAAAATATGAGATATTAATAGAAAAAAATGTCCTAAAAGTATCATGAAGGTAAAAAAAAAAAAAATCATTTGGTGTGTGGTTCGGATGTTTGATTCCCGATGAATGTGTTCCGATGTCAAAGCAAACTTACGAATAGTGGGACAAATCTTTTTCCACCACTGCTAAGAAGTGGGCAGTAATATGTAACTAAAGGCTGCCCGTATTTTATGTACGTAAATATATAGCCGCCTATTTGTTTCCGCCTGTAACTGCCCCAGAGAACTCATCTCATATCATTCAAATTTAATATACTCTACGAAACCACATTATATAATTTCATTCAAAATAGATTTGCTTTCTATGCTACTGTTGTTGTTGTCGGCTGTTTTGGTGTTGATGATGCAAAAGTCCATATAAACATTCTTTTCTATTCTAGGAACAAGGCCCAAAATTATGGGGGAGGAGAACAGTCGATTAGATCGACTCCAGTACGCAAATGGCACTTAATCTATCGATCCCGAAAGAATGAAAGGCAAAGTCGACCGCAGGTGAATTTGAACTCAGAACGTAAAGACAGACGAAATACCTATTTCTTTATTACCCACAAGGCGCTAAACACAGACAGGATAAACAAGGACAAACAAGCGGATTAAGTCGATTACATCGACCCCAGTGCGTAACTGGTACTTATATAATCAGCTCCGAAAAGATGAAAGGCAAAGTCGACATCGGCGGAATTTGAACTCAGAACGTAGCGGCAGGCGAAATACCTATTTCTTTACTACCCACAAGGGGCTAAACACAGAGGGGACAAACAAGGACATGCATATGTATTAAGTCGATTACATCGACCCCTGTGCGTAACTGGTACTTAATTTATCGACCCCGAAAGGATGAAAATCAAAGTCGACCTCGGGGGAATTTTAATTCAGAACATAGCGGCAGAGAAATAGTACCGCTAAGCATTTCGCCCGGCGTGCTAACGTTTTTGCCTAATCGCCATGTTACATCCCTATATATGTTACTCACACCATGTACATGGTGTGTGTGTCTGTGTGTTATTTTTCAAATCGTTGATAATATATATAAATACATGAGCTTAAATGAAATGCAATTAGTCATCAAGATAAGAAGAAAATGCAGTTTTTAATCGTTAACAATTCAAAACTATGCAATACGTGTTTTCCTCAGAACGAATTTACTGACCGTAATCCGAAATTAATTGGCATCGTTAACAACACAACATCCTATAAACTGTAGCCGTAACGCGGTATCTACATACATTCATGTATGTCTGTTTGCATACATTTACATATACATATATATATGGGGGGGGGGAGCGTGTGTGTGTATGCATATATATATATATATATATATACGTGTGTATGTGTGTGTGTATGAGTAAGTATGTATGTATGTATATATACAATTAATTTATATATAATTTATATAATTTATAAATAATAAATATACATATTAATTTATGTATGTATGTATTCATGTATGTATGTCAGGTCACTTTCGAGTGCTACTGGTAACATGTAACCCAGTACAACCTGTTGCATGGTCGGGTCGTCGGCGACTAAACCGGCAACCCCACCAAGCTTGCTTGGTGAGGAGGGTGTTTTTTGGATACCCTGCGGGATGAAAAACAAAACCCGTCAAAGGGCGGAGGAACTCTTGAGAGTCAACGGCCATCCAATAAATGTCTTAGGGCTGTATCACGCGCGGGGACATAGAAATAACCGGACTGAATACCCGATCGCGCAGTTAAACCATTCGAAATGAAGGACTCCTAGCCTTTGTTAGGGCATCGTTCTAGGTAAAGGTAACTCAGGTAACTGGGATAACTCCGACATAAAACCTGCGGCTCAGTGGTTACCGATGATGTTGACTTCTTCTTTTAGGATTATGGCTGATGTTGCTTATTGAGTGAGATTGACTCAGTGCACAGCGTTTCCTCACTTTATAAAAATCTTCTTGCACAGGCATTGCATGATAACAACATTGATTAAGCTTCGTGTAATGGCCATACTCGATAACGAGGGGGCAACCACCGTGTATTTGATTAACGGTCTTGTGATAACTCATGACATCAAAATGTCCACAGATTTTTGTTTGTTTCTTCATTTTTTTCTTTTCCTTAGCATTTCTAGTTTCAATGTCTAGAGAAAAAAACCAGTCTCCAAGTATTGGCAACATAATTAACATCAAAGGGCTTTCAAGCAAATATGAAACGGCGCAGGAATAGTTCGCCCTCCAGCCACTCCGTCGCCTGTTAATCACTGACAACTGTATTGCTGTTGTTGTTGTTGTTGTTGTTATTGTTATTTAGTACCAGGTGCAACTTGGTACCTTTACTAATGCCATTGTTTTTCTAGTACCTGTCTCCAGGCAGTGTGAAGGAATTAAAATTACCTGAAATTTCGTTGTTTTATTTTAGATAATTTTCAGGATTTAGTTCCGTCTCTACTCTCTGTCTCTGGCTTCTGCCGATACCATTTCTAACAGAATCAGTAAAATAATTAGCAGCGATGTTGATGTTCTTCGTGTTGTTGTTTCTTCTTTTTATTTCGTCTCCTACTCCATCTTCTTTTCTCGTTTTCTTCCTTTCTTCTTCTTCTTCTTCTTCTTCTTCTTCTTCTTCTTATTATTATTATTATTATTATTATTATTATTATTATTATTATTATTATTATTATTATTGTTGTTTATTATTATTATTATTATTATTATTATATTATTATTATTACTACTTTTTTTCTTCTTTCAAATTTGCTTCCATTTCTTGCGAGTGTCTTCCCGACTCCTAGGGCAAAGAAACTCATAGTATACAGTGGTAGGCCATTAAACCAAACTCAATAGTTCGTTAATTTTTTTTTTTTTAAGTTAAATTAAAATACATGAGCAGCAACAGTTCTCACATCGACAATGCTCTCTCAATACGTGTGATGTACCAGTTAAGACAATCTTTGGCACTTCTTGCAGGGATGGTAAGCCAGGGATCATTCTCATATAATTTTCGGTTCCCTTCTTGATCATTCCTAGTGCTCCTACGATCACTGGTATTGTAACCGCCTTGAGATGCCACATTTTCTCAATTTCAATCAGCAGGTCTTTATATTTTATTATTATTATTATTATTATTATTATTGTTGTTATTATTATTATTATTATTATTATTATTATTATTATTATTATTATTACTACTACTATTATTATTATTATTATTATTATTGTTGTTGTTGTTGTTGTTGTTGTTATTATTTTTATTGCCTTTGCACAACTTCCAACGCTGGAGATGTACTACGGTGTCAGCTGTTCATTACTAGTGAACTAAGGTAACGCCCTTTTTTTTTCGAGCACCATCTGGAGTATTCCAGCGGTTCCAAGCAATGCTGTTTTCTGCAAGTGTTCCACCCTTATTGCAGTCCCCATTTGGTCCGTGAATTCTGCCTGAATTAATGCATGACAGTACATAACGGCACTTCACTTCACTTATATATATATTAAACACACACACATATTTATATATGTATGTGTGTTTACATATATGCGTGTGTGTCTGTGTGAGTGTATGTATGTATATAATATATATATATATATAATATAATATATATCTCATAATATATTTAGGATTTCTCGGTTTTCTGTGAATTGATATTGATAAAAAAACATTTTCCCAGCTGATTTGCACACTATGGCAACACCATTGTTAGGTTATATATATATATATACATATATACATAACTGCAAAATACTAGGACACCCATTGATTCGAACCTGTATCCTACGGCAATGTCCTATGATATAACTGTCACTTTATCCTACATCGAAATCTGTTATCTATTAATTATACTAATGACCTGGCAGCGTAATTTAATAATAAGTGTTAGATTCACAACTCCATATTATGGTGTGTTTGTTGGTTCATTATTTAATCATTGTAACAGATGCTGTTATTGATTACAGAAAGGAAAATCCTTTTGTTCTCAAGCCACATTGATACGGAGGTGAGATTGCCTCAGGTTTCAAAACGTTAATTATTCTATACATATAATATAGCTCAACAAGACGCCTTACCAGCGTTGCAGTGTGTGGATAATGGCTAGTGTATGTATAGGTTTGTATGTACAAGCAGGTGTGTGTGTGTGAGTGTGTGCGTGCCGCGTGTGTTTATATAATATATATATAATATATATATATAATATATATATATATAATATATACATAATGTATAAACTATAAGTATAGTACATATATAAATATACATCATACATTTACATATAAGCACACACACACATATATAAATATATATAATATATATACATACATACATACATACACGCACACACATTCGTACACGCTCACATTCTCAGGTCTAGGTATATATATATAGATGTATACGTATATATAGATATATACGTATATGTATATATACTATATATATATATATATATATATAGATAATATATATATATATATATATATATATATACATATATACATAGATACATTAATACAAAAACGTTTTCAAATCTGAATGATATATATATATATATATATATACACGTATGTATTATGTATATATACGTATACATAGTATATATATACACATATATACCCATATATATATTATATAGTATATATTATATATTGTATGTATATATATATATTATATATATATATATATGCGTCTATAGGTATGTTTGCATGTATCCATACATGTATATGCTTTAATATAAATATATATATGCATATACTTGTGTTTAATTAAATAAGTAAATACATATATATATACATATATGTATATATTTATATATTTATATATACATATATACTATATGTACATAAATATATATTTACACAAACACACATATTTATATACAGATGTACAGCTATATATGTATGTATGTATGTATGTACGTACGTATGTATGTATGTATGTATGTATGTATGTATGTATGTATGTATGTATGTATGTATGTATGTATGTATGTATGTATGCACGCCTCTGTGTATGAGTCTGTGTGTGCGTAAGTGTGTACTAGTTATGCGTGTATGTATTTAGATGTGCACATATATACATATACATACCTGTTGTATGTCAATTCTTCGGCAATATACATGCAAGCACTTATCTATGTGGCTTATGAATGACAATAATTATTTTGTTTTTCGGCCTAATCATAGAGTGTCACCCGTCTTGCGTTGATCTCATTCATAATTCAAATAATTGTAGAAAAATCTGACGTTTAATTAATTTTCATTAAATTATTATTACAAGCTACCATTGACATCTCTGTGGAACATTGAAACAAATATAAATGTAGAAAGGAGATGGCTTTGTATGTCATCTTCTTGAATATCGCTAAGAATGTTGATAATAGTTTTCTTTTCAATGTCTATTGGCCGTGTGCTTGCATGTGTTGAATTCAAATAGAAGGAAAGCAGCGTATATCCCATGGAAATTGTTTAATATTTATGAGAAGTGTGTTCTGGATAATGGAACAAATTTGATATCCATTGATAGCGGTTTAAATAGGTAATATACGTTCATGCCACAACGACTGCATTATATGTGTGTACGTGTGTGTGTGTATGTGTGTGTGTGTGTGCTTACAAGTGTGTATAGAGAGACAGAGGGGGAGAAAGCGAAACACTAAAAACATTCACACACTCTCTCTCTCTATCTCTCTCTTTCTCTCTCTCTCTCTCTCACACACACATATACACATCTAATTTATCTCGACATGTTTCTATGCATAAATATCCACACGTATTGACACGGAGACAAACACATATGTATGTACTTATGTATTTATTTATCTATGTATGCAAAAAGCCATAGAAACTCTTGCTTCGGATTGAGCTGGAGTGGAGTGAAAGCTTTTGAGGAGGCCAGGATAACATATGGAAGACTCAAGAGATATTTAAAGAAGAATGTTGCCATCGAGAAGGTGAATCTCCATTTATGTACACAGTTCGTGACAGAACATACATGTCTCTTGCTGGGCCCAAATCTCATTTGGAGACCCACTATTCTGCCGCTATATATGTGCACACCTTTCAACGCTGTGTATGCCATAATGTCTGCAAATCTAATGGAGGCCTCAAAAGACAGTTTATGTTACACAAAGATCAGAACTTAACTGCAGCTTTTGGTGGTCCAAATCAGATATGCAAAATTCTCTTAAATGTGATTTTCGAGGGATGTTTAGAACAATCTCTTTAGAATTAAAATTGACGCTGGGAAGTTTTAAATATTTAAACCCCCCCCTCTCTTCTCTCTCTCTCTCTCTCTCTTAAGTATCTGCACTGAACAGTTTATGAACTAAGGTTTTCAAACAAATCGAATTAAATTCATTCAAGATGACTACCTGCAAAATCATAGCTTCAGAAAAGGAAAAATCAAAATGGTCGATCAAGAAATTTATAGAAACGCAAGAAATAAGCAGAATGCAGATGGATTGAAGATATACTGGAGGTGCGAAAATCGTGTGTGCAAGGCGAGACTTCATACAAATGAAAATTATAAAGAACTTAATAAGATTGGGATCCATTATTACGCCTCAAATGCTGCAGAGGTAAATGCATGGATAATAGTTTCAAATATTAAGGTAAAGTCTATTTCATTTCATGATGCCCATCGCTCAATTTATCGCTAGTGAAGTTCAGAAATTTAAACGACTGTACATTGTCGCAAATACCTTCGGTTGCACAGCTTAATAGGAATATCAGACGGTGGACGCAAGATGGTTCCAACTATCCTGCCGCCCTACTTAGAAATGTTGGGGTTTCCATTCCAAGTGAATACCCCTACCTTGACAATGATGAAACATTTTTTGCAGTATGACAGCGGGACGGATGATTCAAAACGAATACAAATATTTGCAAGTGACGAAGCACTTTCGCAGTTAAAACAGCACAAAAACTGGGCGGCAGATGGAACATTTAAGTGCTGCTCTAGTGCATTTTCAGTTATACTCTTTTACTCTTTACTCTTTTACTTTTTTCAGTCATTTGACTGCGGCCATGCTGGAGCACCGCCTTTTAGTCGAGCAACTCAACCCCGGGACCTATTCTTTTTGTAAGCCCAGCACTTATTCTATCAGTCTCTTTTGCCGAACCGTTAAGTGACGGGGACGTAAACACACACTACCATCGGTTGTCAAGCAATGCTAGAGGGACAAACACAGACACACAAACACATACACACATATACATATATACGACAGGCTTCTTTCAGTTTCCGTCTACCAAATCCACTCACAAGGCACTGGTCGGCCCGGGTGCCACGCAGTGGGACTGAACCCGGAACCATGTGGTTGGCTAGCAAGCTACTTACCACACAGCCACTCCTGCGCCACTTCCCATATATACTTATATATACTTCTCATTCATATTGATAAGTTTTAATGCTCCACGATTCTTCTGTCCTATGATATATATGTGTGTGTGTGCTTATATGTAAATGTATCTGACAAAAGCCAAGACACACATAGTAGACTTTTTGCCAAAATAAATTAATTACTTTAGAATGAGAGACATGATAATATAATTATAGATTTTGAAAAAGCAGCCCATAATAGATTTCTGGAATTGGTTCCTGGATTGAACTTGGCATGCTGCTTCTTTCACTTAGGACAAAATATGTACAGAAATGTTGTGCAAGAAGGACTAAAACGCAGATATCATCAAGATGACACCTTTAGTCTAAACATTCGGTGTTTTGTTGCGCTTGCCTTCCTGCCGGTTGATGTTGTTGTAGATGGATATGAACAACTTGTAGATGATGATGATGTTCCACAGTCTGTTGTATCCTATTTTGAAAATAATTATATAAGACCACCTAGAGGAAGAGGACAGAGGAGACGATGCCTTGAACCTCCATTTCCATTACCTATAAGAAATGTTTGGGATCGATGTATGACGGGGATTGCTCGTACTACAAATTGCTTAGAAGCCTACCACAGCACGCTGAGAAACACCGTGAATATTAGTTATCCAAATATTTGGAAACTTGTTGATGTGATTAAACGTGAGGAAAGGTTTGCTGAAGCTTATGCATAGAGAAGAACCGATCCAAAAGTAAAGATACAGAGATATCAGCCTGTGTATAAAAAATGTCATGGAAAAATATGATTCAAACTCCAAAATTATTTTTCTAAAAGCTATTGCACACAATCTTAAATTCTAAGAGAAAATAAGTATGTAATACAGCAAACCTGAAAATATACGTTTTTTCATTCAGATATTTGTTCTTCCATTTTTCCTATGATCTCGACGAATTGAATGGGACAAACTAAATGACGACAAATTACCGTTGACGAATTGTGTTGCGCAATCTCTACATAAGGAGCAGACAAACCTCCACGTATGTATGTATGTGGATAGGTATGTAGGTAGGTTGGTGGATAGGTATGTATGTATGTATGT
This sequence comes from Octopus sinensis, assembly GCF_006345805.1. Lineage (NCBI taxonomy): Eukaryota > Metazoa > Mollusca > Cephalopoda > Octopoda > Octopodidae > Octopus > Octopus sinensis. Next base: position 44,736,805 of record NC_043008.1, read on the forward strand.
ATGTAGGTAGGTAGGTAGGTAGGTAGGTTGGTAGATAGGTTGATAGATAGGTATGTATGTATGTATGTAGGTAGGTAGGTAGGTAGGTAGGTAGGTAGGTAGGTAGGTAGGTAGGTAGGTAGGGTGAGGGTCGTATAGTTATCGAAACGAAAACTTATTTTGATACTAGTGGATTCATGGCTATGGATAGAATCCCTATGCATATCGGAACACCTAGCGTTTGTATTCCATCTTTCGCCAGAATCTATAAAAGCATATTTTAGTCCGACGGTACTTGAAGAACGTGTTACACGCTATATTTTTCATCGATGATTCCTAAGGTCTCTATATTTGGTTAATGTGTTTTCCGTGGCTTAAGCTCGGCATGATAAGTAATGAATATTTCCAAATGTCTTCCATTATTCGGATAAAATTCCCGAGTTCCTTATTTGCATGTCGGGTTTCTTAACGCTCGCCTACCTTTTAAAACGTTTTCATTTAAAACATTACAATCCGAAGCTGCACGCCATGCAATTAATGCGCACATTCATATACGTTTCATACAAAGAAATATGGCAGAATTATTAGCGTTTTAAAAAGTATTACATGACAAGAAAAAGAACACTTGTAGCCAGGCAGAATTTTGCTATATCCAATATCTCTGCTTCACATTTTATGGCATTTCTTTACGTTATATTGAGTAACAGTTCGTTTAATATAATGGATGTTTACTTATTCACTGCAGTACATATATATATAGAAGATTATTCAAAGCTATCCTGTCCGTCGTATTAAATCTATTGACGGTTGATTTGTTATATAAAAAAGACAATTTTGTTTGAGAATAAAATATTTATTATCTGTATATATTTAAAATGAATGAATGACTGCTAGTTCTTTAGTGGAAAGCGTATCTCTGGTTTATCAATACCAGCTACTGTTTTCTGCCATGGCTTTATAGATCTTGTATGAAGAATGTAGCTCCAATAATCGGTTGAATTTTTAATCCACATGATAAATTACACATCGTATGCTAATAAGGAAGGTTCTTCATGTTTATAACCTCTGATGAAGACAGGAACTATTTATCCCTCAATCCACACTAATATGTTATCAAAGGTTGGTGAATATTGTGGTACAGGATTTCACAAACAGGACTCAAAAATCACGGTTGAATTCATTTAATTGTGAATCTCTTTTATGCGTGTATATCTTAAATGGTTATCTTTACAATTCCACTCGACAGATTGTTTCAGACTTATCACACGATCACAGACCAAATTCCTTGTTCAATCTAATGCAACTTAGAAACAATGATATATTTGTTTCATCTGGAAATTTTCTACAATAAACTGTAGTATCAGCCGCTCTACAAATGAATAGACACCACGTCCATAGATTATTTAAATTTCAAATATCTTTTAAGCACTCTATACCAAAATAGGGATAACGGTGGCCCCTCTGAGAAATGTGCAACACAAGGTTGGGTAGCTGCTGAAGCGATCATTGCTGACCATTCTCTTTACGACAGGTTGCGGTTGAGTACACTATTGTTTCAGGGGTATATGCCCCCTCACCCCCTCACCATCCATCTTCTGCCGCTTTATACC
>NC_043008.1:44743393-44748393 GCF_006345805.1 Octopus sinensis
CCAATTTCGTTGATATCAATAAATCTAATGCGCTTCATATTGCATAAATCACCAGCATAAATATCTAAGAAACAAGGGCTTTTTTTTTGTCTTTGCTATTAAATATTAATTGTCTAATATATACTGCTTCTGTTTAAGTTTTCCGTTTAATAATTCCATTTCATCATTTTATTTTTTACTTCATTATTATTAATGATGGTCGTAATTCCGCTTAGCCGGAGTTCGACATTTATTGAGCAGCCATTTTAACTAAATCTTATCTCAGTTGTGACCATACTCATATTTTATAGTTCAATGACACTTGGACTATAATAATTCGAGTTAGTCTTGTCTCGTATTTTTATAAAAGTAACACATAATTAGAAGGAGCTTTATTCATTATTTTAAGTATATCCATTGACGAAATATATGCCCCTAATCACTGAATAATTTAGGGGATGCAAAAAAAATTAATATAAAATGTGAAGGATTAGTGAAGATATTAGAGTTAGTGACAAGTAATGAGAAATAAGGAGTAGGGAGAGAGGGGGAGTATGAAAGAAGAGGAGAAGAAGTGTAAACAGAGAAGGGGAGAAAGTAAGGGGTATGGGGAGATGGTGAAGGGGAAGGAGAGAAGGGGATAGAAGAGGGAAGAGAGAAGAGCTAGAAGATAGAGGCGAGAAAGGGAGCGAAGAGAGAAGAGAGAAGGAGGAAAGAAGAGGGAGGAGAGAAGGGGAGTGAAGAGGGGAGAGAAGGGGAGAGAAGAGGGAGGAGAGAAGGGGAGGAAAGAAAGGGAGAAAAGAGGAGGGAGAGAAGAGGGAGGAGAGAAGGGGGGAAAAAGGAGGAGAAAAGAGGAGAAGAGAGTGTGGAGAAAAGGAGAAGAGGGAGGAGAGAAGTGGTGAGGTGAAAAGGAGGAGAGAAGGGGAAAGAAGAGGAAGGAGAGAAAGAGTAGAGAAGAGGGAAGAGAGAAGGGGAGAGAAGAGGGAGAAGATAAAGGGAGAAGATAAAGGGAGAAGAGAAGGGAAGAAGAAGGAGGGGAGAAGAAGGAGTGGAGAAAAGGGAGGGGGGACGGAGGTGGAGAGAAGTAGTGGGGGGAAAAGGTGAAGAGAAAGTGTCGGGAGGAGGGGAAGAGAAGAGCGTAGTTATGAAAATGGGACATTACTATTTACTTTCATTTAAGGGTAACGTTCGCAATTATTAGGATATTTTGTGTAAGCACCAAGAAAAATAATAAAAGTCATTATGCGTCTGCCATAATTACTATTGTGACTTCGTTTCCCGAAACCGTGCAGTGTGTAATGTGCTTCAACAAAACTTTTCCTGCATTATTTACAGTATTTACATTATTTACATTTGACGGATATTAGTCCTCATTTTGTTTGTTGTTAACGTTTCGACTGATATACCCTCCAGCCTTCATCAGGTGTCTTGGGAAAATTTCGAACTCGGGTTCTCATTCCTCAGGTATTTTTCGATGCTGGTATTATTATTATTGTTGTTGTTGTTGTTATTATTATTATTATTCAGGTCACTGCCTGGAATCGAACTAGGAATCTTGTGCTTAGTAGCCCGCGCTATTAACCACTGCGCCATATGCCCGTGGGCTACTAACCCCACGATTCCAGGCAGAGAACTGAATAATAATAATAATAATAATAATAATAATAATAATAATAATAATAATAATAGTAGTAGTAGTAGTAGTAGTAGTAGTAGTAGTAGTACTAGAACCGGCTGTTTTAGCGGTAGCAGCACCAGTAGAATTCTAGTAGCAGCAGCTGTAGTAGGGGTAGAAGCGGCAGCAGCACCAACACTAGTGGCAGCAGCAGTACCAACAGAAACAAGAGCAGCAGCAGTAATGGGAGCCACAGTTGGTTGTTATATGTTCCGCGTGACATTCAAATATCCGTCCAGTATTTACATTGTTTCAAACAAACGTGTCTTATTTTTCTGAACAGAAATTGAAAATCAGTTTTATGTCGATGCCTAACAAACGTATACGGTGTATGTGTCTCGTAGGGATTGTGGTTAATCATTCCAGGAATTAGATTTTAATTGTTAATATAATGTCTTCGAAAATCTTCAGCTTCAGGTCACGTTTCGCACATTTTCGCTTCTTATCCAGAATCGTAAAAAAAATGGTTCTATTTTAAGAATCTTTGTCAATAACTGCTGCTATTTGATAACAGAATCAATACCTGTTGTTGTTGCAGCTGTTATTTATCCGAAAATCCGCTTTGCTTCAGTGGACCTACATACATTCGCATACATTCCAACCACGACAATCCAAACTTACTTTTATAGAGTGTGGCTATGACTGTGGTAACTAAAATGTCTTTCATCTTCTCCAAGACAACAGGGTTCGATTTCTCTCAGATTAAGTTAGCTTCCATTTCTAGTCGATCAAGTGGTTTTAGAGCGCTTTCATTTAATGACTTTGTGGTGGGAGATTAGCATTTAACACTCAGAGAGAGAGAGGGAGAGAGAGAGAGAGAGAGAGAGAGAGAGAGAGAGAGTTATGTATTTATCGCTGTATTATGGGGTTTTGATAAATTTTCTGTTCTTTATTAGTGATTTAGACACTGACCGTTGGAATGGTTATAGTAAATTTCGTCGTAAACATTTTTACCGTTGGAACATTTGCCGCAAGGAATTTCGTTTAAGATCACCTCTCTTTACTTTTTGCTCTTTAACTTGTTTCAGTGATTTGATTGCGGCTACGCTGGAGCACCGTCTTTAGTGGAGCAAATCTACCCCAGGACTTATTCTTTGTAAGCCTATTACTTATTCTGTCGGTCTCTTTTGCCGAACCGCTAGGTAGCTGGGACATAAACACACCAGCATCAGTTGTCAAGCAATGCTAGGGGGACAAACGCAGACACACAAACATACACACCTCATGAGGGTTTTTTTTTCTTTAATGTTTAACGTTGAATAAAAGACTTGACTGTTTATTGTTTATATTAAAGCTTGTCATTCCTTTTTTTACTTAAAAAAAAATGCTTTACATTGTCCATACGACGAAATGTGCGACGGGGAATGTTTTTCTTTTCTTTTACGGTGAAATCTCTTACGACGAAGTTTCCGAACAAACACTGGAGTAATAAAATCATTTCTTCTCCCTTTCAACTAACGTGTTTTTGCTTCCTTTGCTAAATTTTTGCAGCCTCGGTATTCTTTCTCCCTAAAGAAGGTTAAATCTCCAAAACAGTTCCATTAATCATTTTCTCATGACACACTCTTACATAATCATTCAGGCCATTAGAAAGCGCGGTTTAACCTCACTCACATTCCGTTCCATGCTCTTGGAAAATAGAGATGCGACAGAATATTGTTTGTCACAACCGGCAAGTCGTCAGCCATAAGTTTGATATATAATGTGAGATTCTAAATTCCAAGAAGCCGGTGTGTCTCACGTGGCAAAATATATATAAACTAGCAGTATAACCCGGCCTTGCCCGGGATTAAGTTACGATTATTAAGCTAATCAAGTTCTTTATTTCAAACCAAACTAAGTAATATCGACGTCAAATTTGGGTGAGATCCGTTGAGATTGGAAGGGTTATTTAAGGAAATAAAGATAACTTCTGTAATATGCTTGAAGGCCCTGCTGTGTTTGTAATGTTCACGAGATATTTGAAAGGCAGTACTGATATGTTAAATAAATGGATTCTCAACAAAACACTTTTTTACTCGGCGTAAAATAAAAACAAAACTATTTGGCACCCAAAGTAATATACGTCTGGGAGAGGTGGGGAGAAAGATGAACGATTTAAAATAAATAGGGCAATTTAGCTGTTAATTCTAGTTTGTCGAGCGTCAACATTCACGTCAGAGATTCATATTTTTCTAATACTTCAACAGATTTGATTTATACATTCTACCTAGCGTTGTGTAGACTATTTACTAATTATCCATAATTATTCATAATCTAGTGGGCGTGTACATAATTTCATAATTATAAAAACAAACCAATTTTTTCTACGTACAAAATCATTAAGACATAAAAATAAACCTTCGCTTTATTCCTTAGAATACGCTTTGTCACCTACATTGTTTTCGAAAAGAGATATTGATTTTCCCCTGCAAACAAGACATCAAAATCAACAATAAAACATGCACATACACAATCCAATAATATGACTTAAGGCTATATTAACGATTCTGTTGAAACTGTCAGACATGCACCGCGATAAATCAATCTTTGCAGCAGCCATATCTTCAAACGAAATGCGTTAATGAAATTTACACATAAAACCAAAAATGTGTGGCCAAATACGATCGTACAGAAATACTCGCGTAAATACGCAAACACAGACACAAATTAGAATATAACCACATAATTAAAATTACATTCCCGAGATAATAAACGTTTATATAATAGCGAATTTGAATATCAATATGGAAGTGTCAGCAGACAGGAAGTAAAAAAAAACGCGGAATCGACCAGGCTCTGATGTGAATACACCACTTGAAACGGTACACAAATGTATCCGTCATCTTAAGAAATTGAGTCAAATACTTAATCCGTCTCTGGTTACAATACTGTTCACTTGTCTTTACGTAACATTTGTGGAAAACACTGTGATACAGTCTTTTGATCAAGGTCATCAGAATAATGGATAATCAACGAGGTTTGATTGTTTACCCCGTTAAATCTTTCTGAGTGAAAACCGTATGAAAAAGTAGTTATATTGCCTGCAATTTTCCTGTGAATAATGTGTAAAAAATATTACTATATTTATAAATTTGGTTTCCTTCATAAGACCTTGTTCTATTGCGTAATATTTTAACTTATGAAGAAAAATATTATGGTATCACAAAATAAAAATTGATACTTTACACACTATGCTAAATATATCTCAATCGCTCTGACAACTCCAAATATAGTATTGCCTAGAAGCCAAATGGTTTCTATATTAATAAAATTTTCTTTCACTTTTATATACTAGAAAATAATGAAAATGCATAAATATAGCGTGTCTTGTTACAGAGTATCAGGTAATTGAGTGTCTTCTTTT
>NC_043008.1:44753393-44760893 GCF_006345805.1 Octopus sinensis
GTATTTTTATTTGATTATTTTGCAATCTACCAAGTAATTTAGTGATATAAGAGACATTTTCCTCCATTTGAATATGTTAAAAATAATCTAGTTAAGCCTGTTTCCATAAGTGGAAAGTGGTTATGTAAACCTCTTCAGATTATTACTATTAAATATTTTGCTATTTGCCAAATAATTTGAAGACTGATATAGTTCCTATATATTGAAAGACTATCAAGAAAACCGAAGGAATATGAAGTGCATATCTCAAGGAAATGTTGAAGATATTCTAAAGACATCTATATTCAGTGAGAGAAAAAAAATTCCGTTACGACGTCAGGACGTCTCAAAGTTGTTTAAGCGTTTGTATTTCTCAAGTGCATAAACCTGATAGCATATAATAGATTGAATATATTGGAAATATCTAATGAAAAACAACAAACGTTTACACGATTGAAATGAAAATTTACTTAAATATCATTTCGTCCACGGTCGTTCCACTAGCAAACGTACTTCACAATGTTATTAATAATTTAGTCGATTTTATTAGGAAAGGCAAATGTTTGAGATCAGTTGAAGATCAATGGAGTGACATTTTGTGTTACATTTGCACAGATTCTCAGGCCGAGCTTCTAAAGCCATTGAAGAACTAGTCATATCTCATTTCCTGAGTGAATTGAGTCGAAATGCAATTAATAGACCACCAAAAGCATTAGAAGCATGTTAATACAACACGTCTAGATCATCTATAATAAAATGTAAGGAGGGTTGCATCTACACACACATAGATATATATGTGTATATATATATGTATATATATATATGTATGTATGTATTCACATGTCTATTTGCAAATAGAATATAGATATCTAGAATATAGATACCCGGCTCATAATCACCAGCATCGATATAGACGGCAATATACATATATACTTACATATATATACGTATATACATACACACACATACACATTTTTATATGTCGCCGTCTCTCAATATATGAGTGTGTGTGTGCGTGTATGTATGTCTGCATCTGTATATATTCGTGTATGCGTGTATCCATATATATAAATATATATACATACAGAGGGAGAGAGAGAGAATGACAGAAACAGGGAAAGAATTAGTTTCGTGGAGAGATAGATGTACATCGAGTCCTATAATGGACGGGCATTTAATTTATCAACCCCGAAAGGATGCAATGCGACGCCCACCTCGCTTTAATTTGAATTCAAAAAAGTAAGTCCGGTTGAAATACCGTTAATCATTTTGTCCGGCTTGGCAATGATTATATAGTTAGAGCTTGCCTCGGGACCAAAAAAAAAAATTCTAAAATTACGAGCTAACAACCCTTTCCCTAGCAACCCACTTTATTGACTGTCATCGTAAAATACCAACTTTCTTGAAAGCATCATCATTAACCTATTTAGGTTTAAATCAAAATATCACTGAAAATTTCATTAGGGTTAGGGTTTTAGTAACAACAGGTAATTTCACTAGACAAACATTTGCTGTACACCAACTGACATTTTTATGACATGAATTTTGTATTTTCTGCATTTTGAGGACATTTTTGCCAAATCAGTCTTTTTCTTCTTTATCATTTTGTGAAGACCTGTAGAGGCAAGTGAAAATCGAAATCGATCAACATCAATGGAAATTGCAGCTGTGATACCAGTGCTAGTGGTACGTAAGAGAACCATCCGAATGTTATATCTGACCATTTTTTAATGACTACATAAAAAATGGAACGGTAACACAGCTGAGAAAAGGGTCAGTGTTGATACAAAAGGATGAAGAAAACAGAAAGGAAATCAGCAATTATGGACCTGTTACATATTTACCATTACTCTGACAAAATGAAACTTGGATTCTCCGATCCAAGCAGTGAGGGTATTCATCCAGGATAGGGGAATTCTATTTGGGATAAATATGTTTCTTGTGCTAATTATGAAGGGTGGCTGGAAGACAAACTCTTATGTTATACGACATCATTATTAGATCGATGTTGAATAATATGGGTAGTTATATCCAGGATAATAGGAAGAATGGGAGAGAAAGTCTTCAAATAGTACATGAAGAATTAGGAAGGCACTCAAAACAAAACTAAATGGAGGAAATAATATTAAAGCAATATAACATGGGCAATGCTCCTTTTAAGTTAATTTGCTATCTTTCTCAAAAGGACCAAGGTGAAGATGCAGAACTTAGATAGAAGAACCAGGAAGCTGCTCACACATTCCACCATCTTAAAAGTGATAGTGACAGACTCTACCTACCAAGAAGGAAAGGGGCAGAGGTTTACTGAGCAAAGAATATACCCGTAATTCTGTGCCGAAGCCTATCGTATAAACGTGTGTGTGTTTCTAACGCTAGGAAATTGATGTTGGATTATTCACGTGCCCGTAACTTAGCGATTTGTTAAAAAAGTTCGATAGAATAATTACAAGGCTTAAAACAAACAATAAGCATTTGGGTCAAAGAAGTGCTTAAGCATGGTCACAAACCAGCAACTAAATCATGCAAGGGATAAAAACCTATAACATGTATGGAGGACCATAACATTATCACTTCTTGTAGCGTAAAGAATGGTCAGTTATGTCAAAGCGTGTAACATACTGATCCTCCTTGACTTCCATAACCGGCCAAAATAATACCTTTTAAAGATGATAGACATTATTTCTAGCCACTCTCTCTGCAGTCGTATATCACGAAGTACATTATTCCATGTGTCCATCTTGTGTATGGGTGAGTGTGGGTGAGTAGGTGTATAAGTTATATACGAGTGTGTGTGTTTATGTGTCCTTAAAGACACTAAAATCTGCCGCTCCTCAACTAGTTGAAACTCCCTCGTTTGCTTTTGTTTGTTTGTTTGTCTTCTTCTTTGTTTGTTTCTTTCTTTGTGTTACTCTGAATATTACATTATGGCGGGAAAAGTCTGTAAAAGTTTCACTACAATAAAAAAAAATGCAGCTGCTAGAAATGTCTTTCTTTCACGTATATCTAAAGTTCTGGTCGAGCATAATTTAAACTTCATTGTAATCTTGTCTATAATTGGTCAGAAGTTCCACCTTAGCCTAACAAGTGTTTTCTTTGCAGTCGCCAAAATCTTCACCAAATCATAGAATACAATCTCCAGGAACAGAAAGCTGCACCGAATAATGTGACATACAAACATAATGTATGGCTACCACTGGGATGCTTCTGATCATAGGCCAACTCAATGAGAACTAACTTACAATGATAAACTTCTTTAACTACAGCATTGGTGTATATTAACAGACACACCGACATATAACAATTTATACACGAACACAGCGTACGTATTAGTTTCTTTCTGACTCTATCAGGCATACATTATGGGCGAATATCTTGGTTATACGCTCTATTGGGGGGGGGGTGAATGTTTAAAGACTGTCATATATTATGCAAGAACGCATTGAGAGAGCGAGTGTTGTTTTGCTGAAAAATTTGAATATAATTAACATTGAATATCTGAAGATTACCTCCATAATGGTAGAGGCAAAAATATGGAATTATATATACACACACATTGGTATATGCGTACATACACATCCTCCCATATATATACACACACAGACACACAGACACACACACACACACATATATATATATATATATAATATATATATATATATATATATATATATATATATATATATATATACATACATACATGCATGCATACATACATACTACATACATACATACATACATACATACATACAACATACATACATACATACATACATACATACATACATACATACGTACATATATTTACATATATATGTATGTATGTATCTATGTATGGATGTATGTATATGTGTAAAACGATTGTGTTTTAGCGTGTGTTTAAAGACACTGAAATCTGCCGCTCGTACAGCGTACATTGGTGTATATTTCCACTTTAATATTTATAATACTCAAAAATGGCTGTGAAATACAAAACATTTATTCTCGTATCTTCTGTAAAATTATTATCCCATTCATATATATATATATATGTATGTTTTGATTGACAATTTCATACGCTGTGACATTTTTCAATTTCTCTAATGCATTTAAAATGTTCTGTTCAATTATCACGTTCGCATTTTCCGGACGTATTCTCTTTCTATTTTATCCTTATTGTTAATATTCTTGTTATCTTCTTTCACATTTAACATACTTGTACGGAAACTTAGTTTCACTTACTTTTATTCATAATTTTGTTAATGCCTTTCGTTTTTCTCTACATCGCATATAGCAATAATTTTATCGACATCTGATTTGACTAAACGAACAGGAAGTTATTTTCTACAGCAAATTCCTTTCAATATAGATTTATATTTTGTGAGCTTTCACTTTATTTTGACAAGCAGAACTTATATATGTTTTAGGAATTTTATAAGACTTCCTAGTTTCGATAGTACACTTTAAGAAGTATATTTATATATTAAATAATCGATAGTTTCAATGGTGTATCGAAATATGTGAAGAACGACAACTCTTTGTTAACTAAACACCAGAACCAATACAACAAACTGTAGCTACACTAGAGTTATCAAAACCACCCTCCTGAGCAACAGCGTCGCTGCAGCTGCCGCCGACACCATCATCTCAGTTCCAGTACACCCTACTTCAAACACAGACTGGCATTCATAAGAGACGTCCTAACATGAACTAAAAATACTTCATGAATTACAGATGTATAAAAAATAAAATAAGTCATGAAAATAACTAGGGGAACGCATACTCCTACACTCAAACCGCACCCATTAGTTACATCAAGTGATAGTATATCTGCATGCAAAAATCAACAAGGAACACAAACTGAATAATAAATACTCCAAAACAGGAGGAGTTTCAAGGTCAAATATAACCAAACGGCTGCTTGTGGAAATAATCACAACCAGCGGTTGTAGGAGGTACGATGTTCTCCATAGGGATATTATAGTAAGGTCTTCTAGATGGGCCACAGCAAATATTCTGCTCAATACCACAGATTTGCTTGTCAGTTGTTTGACCTTAAATAGTTGAGCATGTCCCTTAGTGACTGACAATATGCGCATCTATGATCATAATCAGAAGTAGTGGGGGAACATCATAGTCATGTGTTGAGAGGGCTTCTCTGGGGTTTGAATAATTCACCTTTGGAAACATGGGTGTTTCGTTCAACATCCGTAAACAAACCTTATTCAGGGACCTTTTGAGCGGGTTGGGTTACTCGACCAGAAGAAAATTCAAACTGAGACCCAACTTCAAGGACATGCGCTGTTTATCTTGATATGAGAACACCATGTGGCGCACATTTCGTTGTGATGCATGTACCTAGTGTACCCTTATCAGATGGTTAGTCATGATGGGTATACTGGGCTTCATTTATATTACCCCAGTGTATCTTTGATGGCATGCACCACTCTCTCACTCAATAATAATAACAACAACAACAACAACAATAATAATAATAATATAATAATAATACTGGGACTGTCCAGATCTGCAGGAAATGATGTAGGCGTGGAATTTGGTATCTCGAAGTGTGCTATGTTCACTTTGGAACGGGTAAAAAGGGCAGATTTTTAAGGGCATAGAATTGTCAAACGCAGAGAGAAGGGACAATACGGATGATTATGGGTTCACGTACCTTGAGATCCTGGAGCTGAACTATATTTTGCACAGAGAAATGAAACACAAGGTCATCACTGCACATTACATGCGCCTCAAACTTATCTTGAATTCAAAACTCGACACAAGGAATCTTGTGACTGCTATCAACAAATGGGCTGTTGCTTTAGTTCATTATAGTGCACCAGTCCTGATATGGACACAAGCGGAGGTTGACCCAACTCGATCCCACTACCTGAAATAAAATGTCAATCTATGGTGCCCTCCACCCTGAGGCAAATGTACAAAGGCTCTACATGAAGAGGGTAATGGTAGACGTAGGCTGATTAGAGTAAGGTAGCGCATTAACGTGGCAGGATATTTGGTATACAGCAAACAAGGACTGCTACAGTATGCTGCTAATGAGGAAAGAGTTACCAAAAATGGACATGAGGGTGCTCATGAATTCCGATCACGAACAGCCAGTGAGAGAGAAGAAACCCTACTCCGCATGGAATCCCAGCAATTTTAGGAAGAAAAGAACAAGCCGATTACCTCAACACCCGATTACCTCGACACTCGATTACCTCGACACCCGATTACCTCGACACCCGATTACCTCGACACCCGATTACCTCGACACCCGATTACCTCGACATCCGATTACCTCGACACCCGATTACCTCGACACCCGATTACCTCGACACCCGATTATCTCGACACACGATTACCTCGACACCCGATTACCTCGACACCCGATTACCTCGACACCCGATTACCTCGACACCCGATTACCTCAACACCCGATTACCTCGACACACGATTACCCCGACACCCGATTACCTCGACATCCGATTACCTCGACACCCGATTACCTCGACACCCGATTACCTCGACATCCGATTACCTCGACACCTGATTACCTCGACACCCGATTACCTCGACACCCGATTACCTCGACATCCGATTACCTCGACACCTGATTACCTCGACACCCGATTACCTCGACACCCGATTACCTCGACATCCGATTACCTCGACATCCGATTACCTCGACATCCGATTACCTCGACACCCGATTACCTCGACATCCGATTACCTCGACACCTGATTACCTCGACACCCGATTACCTCTACATCCGACTACCTCGACATCCGATTACCTCGACACCCGATTACCTCGACATCCGATTACCTCGACACCCGATTACCTCGACATCCGATTACCTCGACACCCGATTACCTCGACACTCGATTACCTCGACACTAATTCCTTATATCGAAATCGGATCGATAAAGAACACATGGAACTTGGCGGAATTAGAACTCAGAATGTACTCGCTCAGTACTTTGTTTGACGATCTAACTATTCTGCCAGCTCACATTCGTAATAACAACTAGAAGCAATAACAACAAGAACAACAAAAGAAATAAAAAACGAAGCGAAAAGAAAATCTTTGAGAGAAGAAGCGGGGTGGGTGGGTAGAAAACGTAGAATGAGGTGGAGGAAGAGGAGAAAGATGAGAAAAAAAAGAATGGTGAGATTGCAAGTGGAGAAGTAATGATATAACTTTGCATATAATGTCTCTATACTGATAAACGTCGGTAATATATGAAGCAGATTTTGGATACTTTTTACATGTGGATTCCTGTAATGATGTATGCTATTACAACAGAGATAATACTCCGCCTCACAGCATGGGGTGAATAACGCCTTGAATTTGAAAGTACGGTATTCCAAGGGTAAGGCGGCGGCTGGCAGAAACGTTAGCACGCCGGGCGAAATGCTTAGCGGTATTTCACCTGCGTTACGTTCTGAGTTCAAATTCTGCTGAGGTCGACTTTGCTTTTCGTACTTTCAGGGTCGATAAATTAAGTACCAGATGAATACTGTGGTCGATGTAATCGACT
>NC_043008.1:44768393-44783393 GCF_006345805.1 Octopus sinensis
TAATAATAATAATAATAATAATAATAATAATAATAATAATAATAATAATAATGTTCACTGGACCAATTTCTTCAAAATATTCCGGAGCACCCTCTTACACCCTCATATGTCTCCACTAATAATAATAATAACTCTTTGCTAGTGTGGAACATAGTGCTCCATATAGGATTAAAAGACGCCACCAGGTGGTGCTATTAAGTTAGACACGGCCTGGGCCTATACTGGACGAAACATATAAAAGTATACGTGTATATATATATACACACATTTATATACATCTATATATATATATATATATATATATATTATATATATATATATTATATATATATATATTCGCCATTCTATCTGATGAAGAGCGTAGGCTCGAAACGTAAAAGACTTTTCCATTTCCCAGAGCGTCAAACTAATACCCTTGCTTGTTGCTCATATACCTCTCTTCGCCTTCTGTTTTTCTATAAATTTCAACTGTATGTGTGTGTACGTGACGGGGGTGTGTATGTGTGCGTGTGTTCCTGTGTGTGCATGTGTGCCTGTGTGTGCATGTGTGTGTGTCTGTATGTATAAATTGAGTGGGAATCGAACCGTTGAATTTGTTAGTTAATAAGACGTAAAGCCAAAATGATTCTCCCCAGATACCTCAAAATATGCTTCAACTCACGAATTCCAATAAAGAATCTTACAAACGAAATACAAAATTTGTTGTGGAACTGGTAGATTTTTTTGAGCTTTGCATAGAATAGGCCAACGTTTTTTTTTTTGTTTTTTTTTAATCAGTACTCTTCTACAAGTCCTGCCGAGTACTTCTTTACCTCTCAACATTTCCAGGAGTGATATAGTGTAATAAAGTACCGTGCCGATTTGTTGCCGTGAGCTGATTTAAATTTTAGAGAACCATGCAGGATCATATGCTATATTTCTTCCATCTCCTAATGTAATGACAGCCAAGCTTGAGAGGTAAATGATACCATGGGTTATTGATGTATTTCGACTGCTTTTCCATTAGACAAGCATCGGTGGTATGAAGGAAGAATATAGTTACCTTCTAGGATTCCACATATGTATTGCTTATTGCTATGCACAGATATGTGCAGCTGTATGATCCACAGTGAGAAACCAAAGCCCTCATATACGTAAGTATATATATATGTTTCTTTAAAACCCACAAGGGGCTAAATATAGAGGGGACAATCAAAGACAGACAAACGGATTAAGTCGATGACATCGACCCTAGTGCGTAACTGGTACTTAATTTATCGACACCGAAAGGATGAAAAGCAAAGTCGACCTTGGCGGAATTTGAACTCAGAACATAGGGACGGGCGTGCTAACGTCTCTTCCAGCTCGTAAGCATATATAATCGTAAGTATACAGCACAAATCATGAGAAGATAACCTTGAATGTTTCTACATATGCATAAATACACAAACGCACACATATACACATAAACACACATGTATACACATATATACACACATACACAGATACACCCGCACACACATACATATATACATAAGAATGGATATATGCTTATCCATTCTAAGGCGGCGAGCTGGCAGTAGCGTTAGCACGCCGGACGAAATGCTTTGCGGTATTTCGTCTGCTGCTACGTTCTGAGTTCAAATTCCGCGGAGGTAGACTTTGCCTTTCATCCTTTCGGGGTCGATAAATTAAGTACCAGTTACGCACTGGGGTCGATCTAATCAACTTAATCCATTTGTCTGTCCTTGTTTGTCCTCTCTATGTTTAGCCCCTTGTGGGTAGTAAATAAATATATATATGCTTATCCATTCTGAGAGCCACTCCGGTATCCGGTCAGAAAATATTTCCCTCCAAACTCACGGGGTTTCTGTATGTAAGTACATACACGCATGAGACTGTGCATATCACCCTGTTTGTGGTTGTTTATATTATTAGATATTTGCCATTTAGAGTGTCTTGAGGGTCGTTTCGTTTGTACTTTTATTATTGACTGAGAAAGCAATGCATGACACTGGGACACAAATATATATGTTTTTCTCGTGATCCTTTCTTCAGAAGAGCGTAGGCTCGAAACATAAAAGGCTTTCTCACCTTCCCGGGAATTAAACTAATACACATGTTTGTTATTTAAGCATGTCTTCGTCGTTTGTAAATTCCAACTATATGTGTGTGCGTGCATGAGTGTGTGCACTGTGGTACGAACATATACGCACGAACGCACCTACACACACTCACATACATATATAAAGACACAAACATTTACATGCATACTTATATTTAACCGAGCTTGAGTGCCTGAATCTTAGATCGTATCTATTTACCTATTCAAATCTTGTATTGTTATATATTGATATACATGTATTTGTAAGTAATAATATGCTTACAATTTTAATAGCTATGTTAACTGATTCGTAATTAGCATGGTTCTGTTGTATTTGTCGTTATGCATTGAATGATATCCATTGGCTACGTATGTCACTTTACAAACCTGTACAAAAGATATCTTGTGATTTTCACATATATTAGAATCAGTTGTGCAATTCGACAAAGCTTTCCCTTAACCGTGATTTGAAATCATCTTCCTGCAGGGACTTATTCTTACAAATTTTCCAAATACAGAAGAATTTTGTCGGTCACGCAAGCGGAAGTTTCTCTTCGAATAAATTACTTTGGAACTTCCCACATTCCTTGCTTTGTTTCTTTAAATTTGTGAGGGCGTTTCATTTTCTGTTTCACTTTCTTTTTCATGTTGTGTTAGAGTTTTATCCGATATGATAATTGCTTATTTTCATAGTATGTTAAACCGATGCTTAAATTTGTGTTCTCCGGTTTTCTAGGCATTTAGAATATTGTTGATCATGACCAGCCTTTACGTGCATGCTTCTTTTGAACATGTACCATAAAACGTATTTAGAACCACGCTTCTAATAACCACTTCTGTTGTATTCAGTGAAGTGGAACATCATAAAATACAATGTATCCTACAAAATTTTCATTCAACTTTGAATCGTTTTACCATTTAAATTCTAATAGTTTTGATTTTTCGTCAATACCTACATCATATTCGCTTCTAAACATTTACCACATTCGTCTACAATGTTCAGCGAATTTCATAAATACTTAAATGAAAGACCATTAATTGTTCGACTTCGGATATTTTTCTGTTGGAATGCGATGTATGTAGATTCACCATCGTTTCCAGCTACATTAGCAGTACAAACGACAGGTTACAGATGATAATCGAAATTAGCTACAGACCTTATTTAGTGGTCCCACTGTCATTACTGGAGGTAACTTGTAAGGGTAATAGAACATTATAGATAACCACCTTGGATGTAACGATAAATAGAGTTCAATAGCTGTAGTGACATTCCAGCCGATCATTTTTTTTTTAATCCCTGGAGTCTTCGAGAAGAGACCTTGAGCTTCCGTATTATTCAATAGCTCTGTTCGATACTAGGTTTTCAATATGAGACCCACGCTTGTATTTACTCTCAACCGATCGTTGGTACACACATACTGACACATTGAAGCTTCCTCTAATTCTCCTAGAGTAGCCAGATAACCATTTCAAAATTTGTTGATAAAAACATTACAGCTTTCTCCTGAATAATTACCTCGATCAAATGCTCTTACTCTTCTCGTTTGCGATATATATCGATATATCATCGATGTATTTCTTTGACAGATTTAACCGACGTCTATTTTCAGCCTGCAATACTATGAAAAGTTGAAGTGTTGCTGCTGATAATGTTGGTTTTATTAATATGGTAATTGTGTTTTCGGTCTACGCACTTCACAAATCATAACTGCATGCCATCTATCTTTCTTCGTCTATCATATTTTTCTTAGATTCGAATTTCGTTTTCAGACACAAACACGCGACGAAGGGGAGCATTCCCAGCATTTTTTTATTGTATCTAACATCTGAGATACCCCACGAGTGGCTTTAATGAACAATTAAGCAAAGCCAGTAGGTCGAGGTTGGGATTATATGTATATTATATATCATATACTTTACAAAATATCTCGGTACAAATCCTTTTTGCGCCAAGGGAATTGGACAGTCTTGTTAATCATACGAATAGTACAGTTTACCTTTAAACAAAATAGTTTTTAAATAAAACTGTATGAGACTCGAATAATTAGATTAAAGTTTTAATCTAAGACTTTGTTAATACTCTAATATTGGATTCTACTCAAAGAACAAGGCCAGACATTTCTGGTTGGATTTTTGTTGTTACGATTGACCCAAATATTTGACTGGTGTCGCCCCTAGTGGGTAATAAAGAATCACCAAATATTTGACTGGTATTTAAGTTTCTCAAATATGAAAGGATTAAATGTTGAGTCGAAATCACAACTCAAAGAGACCTAAAAAATCTGACTATTTTGTTGCCTGCTCTAAATATGCTGCAAATCGAAAAATACAACCGAGAAGATGCTGCTGCGCTATTAAAAGAAATAGATTTTAAATTCAAAGCAATATTATAAGCATGAATAGCAATGACGGGTTATACATTAAACGTGGTTTTAAAAGTTTATCATCAACGACTTTATCTGTTTCAATCATTCTAATATTGTCAACCGTCAGATAACCTTAGATCAATTCACTCGGTATCAGCTGTATTTTCTATCTGATGGCACCATGAACAGGTTTCCTCACACTTCAGTGTTTTTAAAAGTATTGATATGAGATACTTGCGATTTTTGGAGAGTTAATACTTCGAGAGTTGAGGTGCAATGGCCCAGTGGTTAGGGCAGCAGACTCGCGGTCGGAGGATCGCGATTTCGATTCCCAGACACGGCGCTCTTTGTGTTTATTCGGCGAAAGCACCTAAAAGCTCCACGATGCTCCGGCAGGTGGTGGTGGCGACCCCTGTTGTACTCTTTCGCTACAACTTTCATTCTCTCTTCCTGTATCTTGAGTAATGCTACGATGGACTGGCGTCCCGTCCAGCTGGGGGGAACACATACGCCATAGAAACTGGGAAACCGGGCCCATGAGCCTGGCTAGACTTGAAATGGGTGATGTTTATCGTTTAATACTCCGAGAATGAGGTTTTGTGGTGGTATTATTTTAGTCGTTCGAAAATTGTACGAAAAAAATTGAACAGAGCGAAGACATTCCTTTCCCCTTATATATACAATTAATGCGTTTATTTGTTTCAGCTTGCCGATATATTTTCATAATGCGTGTGCATCAATAGTCGCAAGGTGAGTTTTCTTCATAATTATTAGATACAGGAATGGATTCAAATTTGCTGAATTTTAGAAAAAACAGCATGGATCTGCTCGCTCAGGTTCTCATTTGGTAAATTGTGTAGAATGGATTGTTGTACTGAATAAAACACTGCTGAGAATCGTCCACACACAGCAACTTTGCTTTTGGTATCTTGTGTAGAGTCCACTGTTTCAAGCCATAGTATAGGATCCCTGCCCTGAGAATACTAATCCTATACTTATCTCCCTATCTCTGAAACTTAAAATGTTCAGGGACGCTACGACGCTTAAACAAAATTTATTTCATCATATTCACGAGAGGACAGAGAGAGAAAAACTACACTGATCACAATTACATATCTATACATCTGTAGATGAAACTTTTGGATGGAATGATGTGGACATATTTTTGAAAAATCTCACATTCAAGTTCTACTCCATATCATTCCATAGTAGAATTTTATCTTTATTTTAGAAGTACATATCGAGATTGTAATTAACTCAGTTAATAATTAGTAGTCTGTTTTATAAAACTATAATGCTTCTGTTTCCATTGGAAACTACTAATGAGAACGGATTATATATATATATATATATATATATATATTATATATATATATAAAATGGAAATACATTACATTTTTAATTAGAAAATAAAGTTATCGGAATCCTCCATATGAAGAAAAAACTAATCAGTAAGTATAAAAGTATTAGTAATATAAATGGTAATAATTTTTATTTACATAGTCTACATCGAGACACAGCTAAAGAGCCTTCGTCTTCAAAGAGATGATTCCATGTACCATTGTAATACTGATTTCAACTTCTGGCACAGGGGTAGCGATCTTTGAGGGTGTGGAGTCGATTACATCAAGCTCAGTGCTTGCAGCATATTTTATACACTCCGAAAGGAGTGAAGGCAATGTCGACTTCAACAGAATTTGAACTCAGAACGCTAAGTATTTTGTGTTGCCGCCTTATGTACCTCAGTCTTAATGATATACTAAAGGTCGCTATGTTACATTACTACTTCCGAAATAGTGTATGCTGTAACTACGATGGATTTAGCCATTGTACACGCCTTTATTCTACAAAAATTACTTATGTATGTCATGACTAATGTGAAGCAAACAGCAATTACCAAGACCAACCCTCCTTACCTGTTAAACCCACTGCACAATACTGGGAACTGACAGGCGACCAGAGAAAGCTGTCGAAACTCCGTCTTATCATTAAGACTGAACATAGCTTCATTCGATGTCAGCAATAAAGACGTAGTTTACACAGAACTCCACTTCCTAGAAGGATCACATTTACAAAGTAAACGAGAAAGAGGTATACATATTCAGTGTTGGTAGAAGTAAGTCGAAAGGACTTCGGCAGATAAATAGACGAGGAGATCTGTTCTTCAACAACATGTTTGTGTTCTTACTGCTTAGTCTCCATATTTCTTTATTATGATTATACAATCGTTACATAGAAGGACAAATACAGGACATACATGCAAAAAACAGTTAAGAGGTTCGATTAAAAATTTTCCATAACATTTGGATTATTCATTATAAAAATTCGTCTGTAAATTGTCCTTTACATGACCAATAGAATATTATAACATTACATAAACTTTCGATCTTACCGAAGTTTTAAACCCCGGCAATTTATAAGGCCCCGCAGCTTTTGTTTCCTCTCCTCCCTCCATAGTTAAGCTGGGTTTCTGACACCCACCTTTTTTTCCACTTCCTTCCATCTTTTCTCATACACACCCCGTGGTAAGATCCTCTTTTCCAGCCCCATTTTGCTCTTCAGATGATATCTGAAGTAAGTGAGCAAGCCGGGGCCCGAGACAAAGGATCCTATCGCGACTCCTTCCATTCTTGTACGCCACATGCATTCTTTTACTACTGCAACCGTGCAGTGAAAACATGCCTCACCTTCCTTCGAGAGTCCGGTTGGCGGTATCATCTTAATCATAGACTCAGCCGACAGCTGTACTCGTCCCAGATGCGATAACACGTGTTCTGCGTAACTTATCAAGTCGGACAACTTCCGACAGTGTACAAAAGCGTGCTGGACGGTTTCCTCGTCCAACTCGCACGTTGGACACGTCGGTGGCACTGAAATTCCGTGCCGCGATAACTTCTCGCGAACAGCCAACCCTGAGAGAGAATTCAAGACCATATCGTTTTATATCAAAAGTGTGTCGAATAAAGTTAGGCGTCCCCGTGGTCTTTTGGCCAAACGAATTTTGAGAGCATCCTCGTGATCTAATTGACCATTCTATCTGAAGATATGCGTATATACAAACGAATTAATCAATTGATATAGGTTCCATACACCTATCAAAATGTAGGCATAGATATATTTATAAACATACATGCACGCGAATGTGCATACATGTATTTATACCCATGTACGTGTGTAACTATGTTAAACGCGTTTGTGTTTCATACAGTTTAAACATTGAAACGTATATATTCTGTTTATAATGAATTTTAACATTTTCAGTTAATGTATTCATAGTATACTATTCAATGTTCCAAGGCCCATCGTATGCACGCATTTCGTGAGATTTGAGCTCATGAAATAAGATTGCTTGTAACATTTATTCAATTCATTTTAGTTAAAACAACTTTTATAAAATTTCAGTGATAAATATTGGATTTCAGTTGCTCAGTTGCTCATATTAATCTATCATCTTCAAAATGATTTGTTCATACGTATGCGCAGTGGTTTTACCATTTGACAAAATACTTATATTTTCTCCATAAAATGTTAAAGGTATGGTTCTACATGCAAATATATTTTAGAAAACCTCTGTCTTCTCAAAAGGGATGTGGAATGCCTAAAGTTTAATTCAATACCAATAAACGTAGGCTTTATGTAACTAAATTTGTAGCTAAGTTATTCTAATTACTTTAAAGATTTGCCAACGTTTTCCCGGTTCTGAAGATGCATTCTAAATTATATTTTTCAACACTATACTTTCAGTAAACTCACTAGGAATCGAACGCGTTTGACAATCACTTCGTTTACCTTGTCACTGCAGAGTTCTTACAATGCTTCCACATTTAAATAGATATTTAAGTAAAAAAAAGTTTGGTTCAATGCTTACGCCTGCATAATTGGTCTCACTATGCTTTGTCATGAATGGTTGATATAATGCAAAACGTTAGTGGGGGGTGTACTCTATACAAAACACGTATATTCAAATTTCTTTGTTCAGCAGCTTATAAACCGAATATGTACTGAAGTTCTGACAGAACATCACAAGTGAACTCACAGAAGATGAAAGTGTGATTCAGTGCTAACGTTTAATGCTGAAGTTCAAATATTTTCTATGTGGAAAAAATAAAATCCTCATTTCTACTGGTTAGAATTCAATTAATGAATGCTGTATGTAGATTAGTTGTCGAAAAAATACATGCAAAGGGTATAAGGCATATAATGTAAGGGTGTTGCGTTCACACAAATTATATTGACGAATGGTAGTAACGAGGAAGTGCAGCTTCTATACAAATAGATTTGTATCTTACATTTATAACATGCAAAGAATATTCTTGCCCGAAGTTCTTTGAAATTTCTGGTAACTCACGCATATAATACTGGAAAACTTTATAAAATGTTTTCAGTTCAAATAAATTAGAAAATATTTGAAGAACCGAGTTGGAGAACATGTGTGGTAGTTGATGCACGAGATTCCTTCCGTTGGCACTTCATGCCAAATGTAAACGACTGTCACCGCCGTACTTCGTATCCCGATAATCAGGAAGGCTTTCGATGGCTTTTTTTTCTCTAACGAACTTACTGGAAATATATGGCATGTGATGGGGGGGGGTGCAGAGGGTGTATTAGTAATGAACTAATTGTTTAACTTTGTAGTTTTACTTAGTCTCTTCGTGTACTTACATCTAATGAGACATTGTATCGCTAAGAATGATTTTAATTATCCCATTATTTCATTATCTGCAGCACTAATGCAATTGCTCTACAGTATGGCTTCATATAGCTAGAAGGCTATTAAAACTATTTCAAATACATTTTCTTAACGGGGTTCTCTAATCCAATAACAGTAACTTCCACGGCTAATCTACGTTAACAGTTGTACAATATTTTAATCCGATTAAATTAAGAGTGAAACATGTACGAGCTAAGATAAGTATCTAATGCATAATTTGTCCATGATAAGAATGTTTCTCCAAGAGACAAAAACCATTCAATCTTAACATGCTACTGCCGTAGTTTTAACACTAGAAAATATAGCAAACCATTTCTTTATTCCCAGCTACAATCCGTTTCAAATCCTTTTGCCGGGTTTAGCCACGACTTCGTAAAATAATTACGTCGGCATTATCACATCTCAAAGTTTTACATTTATGAGAGAAATAGCTTTCAATGTTTTATAATAATTAATATCAAAGAATAGTATACCATTACTATAAAATTTGCTAAAATAGAATCTTGCACACGTTCAGAAAAAACATTCTAGTGGTGAGAAGAATTTGAAACACTGGCTATTTTTTAAGTCTTGCTTTAAAATATTTCATAGAGATGCCATGCCTAACTCACTTAGGTTACATGGATTGACGAAAGAAAAGATTAGAATAAGATTAGAATTCCTACCCCTTCGATACCAATGTCCGAGTATACCACTTATCCTATGATGCGAAGCCTACCATTTAAAAGGATTTCAAAACTGCATCAAAATTTCCTTTTAATTCGTTTTCTAAACACCTTAATAACAATTCCATTTTCCTGAAACGTCACTTTACGCTCCGAGTTCAAACATCGCTGTCGTTGACACTCATCCTTACAGCGTGGGAAAATGGGGTAACAGTTTAGCTTTGGGGTCAATATAATTGTCTATCTCTCTGTCTTAAATCTGCTAGACAAGACGCAAATGTAGTATATTAGTTACTTTCAAAATATTGAAAAAGAAATTTCAATAGGAAAAATTAGTGATAAAGACATCTAAGTACGTATTTCTTTACTACCCACAAGGGGCTAAACAAAGAGAGGACAAACAAGGACAGACAAAGGGATTAAATCGATTACATCGAACCCAGTGCGTAACTGGTACTTAATTTATCGACCCCGAAAGGATGATTGGCAAAAATCGACCTCGGCGGAATTTGAACTCAGAACGTAGCGGCAGACGAAATACTTCTAATCATTTCGCCCAGCGTGCTAACGATTCTACCAGCTCGCCGTCTTAAAGACATTTAACTACGGTGAAGGGAGAGACTGGATAGTAAAATTGTTTACTTTTAAAAGTGGGAGAAGCAGGAAATAGAAAGTCGATATTTTGGGGAGGAAAAGTGATGCACCTCAGTTTGCTAAACGGATAAAGTTATGCTTATTTATTCATTGCTTTGAATTAATCCTATATTCTCTTCTAGCTTCGAGGTTTCGATGAGGTAACCTAATATTTATAATATTGTAATATCAGTGTGAGGCCAGCTCTGGCCAGTTTGATCACAATACAAGTAGGATATTTTGATCGGCTTAATTACTAAGGGTCTAAACAACAAAATCGTAAACCAAACCGCATCAAAAGGCAGCATGGGCGTTTGTATTATATTCAAAATATACTAGGAAATTATAATGACGGTTAAATCCTGGACAGATGTATAGAATGTGGTAAGTTATAAAGTCTCAATTTCTGACACCACCGCCAATGGATTTTCTCGTCAAAGAACTTGTGTTTTTTATAGCTAACTTTTAGATGATGGATTCAATCAAAATAGTTACCTTCTTTGTAGATCTGATAACGAAAAGTAAATTTTCAAATCGTAAACTAACTAAAGCAGCCTAAATCAAAATTCAGTTATACCAAATCAATTAATTTCAACTGTAGGAAGTAATCTTCAGCTCGACATTATACGTTGAGATCCTCAACCTACAACTAGAATTATATTAGATCTGATTAACGGTTTTAATGTTTCATAGACTTAAATTAAGGCCGAATTATTGAAGAACCTTATGTCTGAATATCAAACTGTAGCAAACGGAGGCATAGATGCCTTTTCATCCGTTCAATTATAAGTACGTGTGCACACAAAGAAAATTAAAATCAAGCATATCAAGAAAAAACAAGGCAGTATGATCTAAAAAAAAAAATTTTTTTTTAAACCAGGATGAAAATTGTCAAACATGCTTACAATGGAGAATACATTGTATGGCGCGGTATTACGCTCCAAGTAGTAATATTAAAACTGTAACAACTAAAACCAAAAGAATAACCACAAAATGTTACAAATATAAGTTTTCGTTCCTGTAAATATAATTTGAAAGCAAAAATCAATTTCGAGTGCAGAATATAGAGCTGCAAACATTAGAAAATGCAACAAGCCCAATTAGAAGCCAAATTTTAAAATTAAAATTGGATACTGTAAAAGGATTTCCGCTAAAATCCGTTTCTTCATCTGTGTTACCTTAGGGAGTGTTTGAACAGGAGGGATAAGATGTGAAAGCAAAGATTCGAACACATGTAAAAATAATCTAAAAATATATCTAAAATGAAATTTTATTCCAATTTAGTTTTATATGATAAACACGTAATTTCGAAAATTCTCGGAGCCCCAAAGTTGTTTAGTTGTACAGTTTATAATAACATAGAAATATAGGATTTTTTCGGTTTGAAAGGCAGTTTTTAATTTCTAGGTAACTAAAACATTTTAAACTTCGTATACTGGTAGAATGTGTTTAGAAAACATCTTTTTCTCTTGGCTTTGAGAAAATTCTATAGTTTGTAAGATATGTTTTTTTTTCTCTTCAATTTCAACCAATCACGGACACTGAGGTAAAAACATTCTGTGCTGTATGAATATGTCCCTCGTTTAAGAAATAAATTGGGTTTATTTACATTTGTGAAGAAAAAAAGACCCTTCCCCCAACCCTAAAATAGATTGAAATGCAATAAATCGATACTAGGGTCATAATTATGGGTGACAATTTCATATGACACTGCTAGAAAAGACTACCGTTCAAACCGAAAAGATCCGAAATATATTTTTTTTAAATACGCGAGAAACAAAATCGCTCATTTATTGGAAATATTTGTTGCTGAAATCATTTAGATGTTTTTCTGCGACTTGTAAACATTAAAGTGTTAAATATGTACCAATAATTTAAAGAAATGTTTTGAGAACACATTATATTGGAGTTTATATAGCACCATGATAGGGGTGTTGGGCTAAGTGTACCACACCAAAATATCGTAGTGCAGCGGGTAGAATACCGAACAGCACAACAGAAAAAAGGTAACTTAAATGAAGGCAGATGTACAAATTATTTACGCGGTATTAAGGTTGCCCCAAAGTAATTTAGGACCTATATTAAAATCTTGATTAAAATCTGAAGATTCAGTTGAGAAGAAGCACACTAAAAGAACAGGCAATGGAAATAGACGGCAAATTGGGTCGATTATTGAATTAAAGAGAAATGGGAATAGCATTCATATATATTTTGTGATATAGAGAACTAAAATAAAACTAAAAGAACTAAAAGAAAACTTGCCAACAGCACCTAAAAATAAAAACATTGAGATTTGCACAAGTGAGGTCCCTATAAATAACACTATCAACACCCAGGAAAGAGACGGATGGAGGTAGAGACAGAAAGAGAGAATACCCGCCTAACACTACCTACAGAAATCCCTACTTCTAGATCGCTACTAAAATACCCAACTAAACACAAGACAATACCCACCTAACACACCACACTACTGACTACCCCGACTAAACACTAAAGAATACACACCAGCCTAACACAGAAATACCCCACTAAACACGAGACGAGACTAACACAGAAAAACCCCACTAAACACGAGACCAACACAGAAATACCCCACTAAACACGAGACCAACACAGAAATACCCCACTAAACACGAGACGAGACCTACACAGACATACCCCACTAAACACGAGACGAGACCTACACAGACATACCCCACTAAACACGAGACGAGACCTACACAGACATACCCCACTAAATACGAGACGAGACCTACACAGACATACCCCACTAAACACGAGACGAGACCTACACAGACATACCCCACTAAACACGAGACGAGACCTACACAGACATACCCCACTAAACACGAGACGAGACCTACACAGACATACCCCACTAAACACGAGACGAGACCTACACAGACATTACCCCACTAAACACGAGACGAGACCTACACAGACATACCCCACTAAACACGAGACGAGACCTACACAGACATACCCCACTAAACACGAGACGAGACCTACACAGACATACCCCACTAAACACGAGACGAGACCAACACAGAATTACCTCACTAAACACGAGACGAGACCAACACTCAAATACCCCACTAAACACGAGACCAACACAGAAATACCCCACTAAACACGAGACCAACACAGAAATACCCCACTAAACACGAGACGAGACAAACACAGAAATACCCACTAAACACTACAGAGAATACCCATCAGATCCCGAAAGCTACACAGAAGACATCCCCGCGAATACTAGAGATACAAAACCCCACTCAGTAGAGAAAATACCCGCCTAACACTACAGAGAATATTACACTAAACACACACACACACACCCACACCAGACGTCGTCTAGAGACGGGCAAACATACCGAACTGAACACTAGATAGTATTAAAAAAAAAAAACCCCCAAAGAACACTACACAATTAAAAATCTGCCTAATCCTAACCTGGAGAGATGAAATTGTTGATTAAACACAGACAAAATGCAGGGGATCACAAAGGGGACACACCACACGTAAACTAAATACTACGAGAGAGAATTCCTGATTATACTAACTTCTGCACTCAATGCAGGAAAACACTCACACTAAAAGCTGGATAAATGTTTGACAGGTCGATGAATTACATGAGGAAGTTTAAGACGAAATTAGCGGATTAAAATTTAAAAGATTAAAACAATTGAAAAGATTTTTAAAATAGAGCAACCTTACCGAAATGAGAAGAGTTACTAAATTGTTTGACTTCAAAATTTAAAAGAATACAATTGAACATTTAAAAGTTTTTTTTTAAATTATATGGAGCAACCTTAACAAAAAGATAAAAATACTAAATTATTTTACTTCTTATTGCTGGATTCTAAATGATTAACGTTAAAAAAATAAAACCTGATCACGGATTTTTTGAATGCTACATCTTAACTACTCCACTACATCTGTTGCCTTCTTCATAGTGCTGAGCTGTTTCCTACAAAAGAAATTCTCAAGCTTTCATATATATAGATGGAGATGCCTGCTTCCCCGCCACCTCCACCTGAGCCGGTTTTCATGACATTTGCACGTGGAAGAGTCTAAATTCTTTCAAAACCAAAATAAATCTTCAGAAAAGATAATTCCTCAAAACGAGAAGCGAATATGGTGCTTTTAATATTTAATTTGAATTCTTGAGTTCAAAATCCGCCGAGGTTGCGTTTGCCTTTCATCCTTTCGATACCGATAAATTAAGTACCAGTTACGCACTGGAGTTGATGTAACCGACTTAATACCTATGTCTGTCCTTGTTTGTCCCTTCTATGTTTAGCCCCTTGTGGGTAATAAAGAAACAGATAAATTAAGTATCAAATGAACACTGGGGACAATTTAATCGAGTTTTCCCCCACCTCCGAAATTGCTGACCCTCTGTCAAAATTTGAAATCAGTATTTAATTTCAATCTTTGTAGTTTAAATGCAGTTTCGATCTCAGTCAACCTATAACTTCTTCTCTTCTCCTTTGTCCCATGCGTCATTGCTTTTTACGCTAGCCTAAAGAATTAAAGAGA
>NC_043008.1:44788393-44798393 GCF_006345805.1 Octopus sinensis
TGAATAATGGGACCATATTGTGTCTTTCTCTTCAGGAAGAAAAAAGGAAATCCGTTCCAACGGATTTCCTTTTTTCTTCCTGAAGAGAAAGACACAATATGGTCCCATTATTCAATCGGATTTTGGTAATTTGTGCCTTTCGAAACACGTGTAGAATGAAATAAAACGATTTCTGTTCAATCTGCGTTCAGCTCCATTTCTTCAATTCACCAATAATGTTTTAATTATATATATATATATATATATATATATGTATGTATGTATGTATGCATGTATGTATGTGTATATACAGAGCGAGAGAGATTGAGAGAGATAATGATCTAAAATGAAGAAAAAAATGCTTAGTGTACAAAACATAAGCAGATATGTTGAGAGAATTGAAAGACTGAACATTTTCAGATGAAGAATATTCATATATAAATATACAGATATACATCTTCACAGACCAAAATTCCACAATGTACAAAGATACCGAAAATTTAATAGAGAAGGCATGGGGCTACATGTCCTACACCTGCTTCTGGTGGTTTGGAATTATTTCATAATGTCGATCGGAAGATGTGATAATTGGCAAAAGTATACAATCAGTATTGAAAGTAGACATTCAGTAGACCGGACCGCCATCTTCAGGGTGGAGTGATAAATATCTTATTGATATAGATGTATATATATATATATAATAGAAATATTAAAATTACTAAGTCTCTTTAAAAGAGATTACGACAGCGTTTCTGGAAATTAATAGTTATCGCCATACTGATATGGCATTCTTAAAAATAAGAATAAAGCTGTCGCTGATTAGCTCCATGAAGCCATCACCTCAAGCTAGCTACTTGACACACAAACTGCGTCCGTTATTAAACCTTCGAAGGTTACATTCTTGTTCGTTTTTTTTTTTATACATACCTATAGCTGCGTACGTAAGTATGTGCGTGCATGTTTGTGTGTGTGTGTGTGTGTATACATGTCTACATAAAATTTAATGATCCAGAATTTTAAAGACATAATGGCATCAACAAAATAGCTTGTTGCTGTAGTTGTTACTGCTGAATATATGTATGTAGTGTTATAGTAATGAAAAATAGGTAGCTTCACAAAGCAATCAATGTTTTATACATTCCGCGTGATTAATACAAACTGACGTTATATGATTTTATGGTATTAAAAAATATGTATTTATTAAGAATTAATTTAATATTTCTTCCTTTTATAGCATATGAGAATTTTATAGGTTCTGATTTTTCTCTTAAGTCTATATTACCCATAACGAATCTTTTCTGTTTCGTTCATAGGTTTTGAAATTTTAAAAATTAAGTGAAACTTATTTGGTATATCGATGTAACGTTTCACGGTGAATCTTGTTATGTTATTGTCTTCTACTAGAAACGTTTTATAAAAGTGTTTCAAAGGTTTAAAGTTTGGTTACTTTTCCCAATCAGAAAACAGGCTTTTCTACGCGATAGCTGTCTCTCACAACATTACGATATTAGACAAATTGAAAGTAAACCATTACGACGATGGACGTCAGTATAAATAAATGATTAATACATTTTCTCAAGCGAAAATTCAAACACGAATGTTTGAAATACACTCTAGGAATTGGTCAAACAAATTACAATCTTCGTGTCTCCTGCGCTACATAAACTTGCAGAGGAATGAGTCAACCATGGAACAGTGGGTGCCGTAGCGCCATCTAATCCCTCGTTTTACACAGGGCATGCGCAATTTTCCACTAATAGCGTTAGGGCACATCTTTCGTGTCAACAGATTCAACGCCGCAGTTCTCTGTTCTATGTCGAAAATTATAACCATCAATTTCAGCAACGTGAGTGTAGGTTTCACAATCTTCCTTGAAAATAATGGTTCCTTGAGGAACCAACTGGCCTGTGTATTTGTCTAGTATTTTACGATTCTACCATGGCACTGCATAAAGAAAACATGTCTGGTTTCGCTACACATTCGTCTGCGAAGCCACTACTCAAATAGCAAGCACTTTTCCTCGATTTGTATTTTCGTATTCAAAAGGCTATTTTATCTTCCTGGGCAATCTTTCCAGAACCGCCCATCTAAACTCGATTGCGGGCGTAGCGGGTTCTCCAGACACATTTCGAAAACATAACAGCCATAATCAACAGCTGTACAATGAATCGTTTCCAGTTCCTCAACTCAAAACCAGACTGATGACAGTTCTTTGATCATTAATTAAAGAGAAAGTGGTACAGTATTAAGAATACCGGCGAGCTGGCAGAAACTTTAACGCGACGGGCGGAATGCTTAACGGTATTTCGTCTGCAGCTACGTTCTGAGTTCAAATTCCGCCGAGGTCGACTTTGCCTTTCATACATTCGGTGTCGATTAAATAATTACCAGTTACGCACTGGGGTCGATATAATCGACTTAATCCGTTTGTCTGTCCTTGTTTGTCCTCTCTGTGTTTAGCTCCTTGTGGGTAGTAAAGAAATAGATACAGTCTTAAGAAGCAGGGTGCCACCTTCATGCCTCCTTCCAACCATGTATCTTTTTTTCAGGCAGACAGACACACACTCTTTGTACACTTTTCGGAGCACGGCCAGTAAATCCTATTGCGATGCATCTTCTTCATAGGGTGCCCTTTTTGTACATAATTTTTTTCTTCTAGGGATAATTGACCTCTCTTGCAAGTAAGAAACCGCATCCCGCTAGGTTTTCACTTTCATCATATTATTTGAAAGGTTAAACGAGTTGCTTGCTGTCATACATCTGTTTTGACTGAAAAGATCAAGGAAAACACACAGTTCAAAATTATGAAAATGAGTTAGTGAAAGAACGGCAACCAGCAATATATTTCTCAAGAAAAAATGCAGGTGAAAATGACAAAAAGGAGTTTGTACGAACGTTAAAAAAACAGGCAACCTTCAAAGAAAATAGACAGGTAAAGAAAATATGTGATTGAAGTAGTTTTAAGCAGGCATAGCTTAGCTTCTTAGTTTGGAAACTGTTGTCAATGTGTCTGTGGATTTTGATCAGCTAAAATAGCACTAAATTTCCAGACTTTCAACGATAATAATTTTGTATTTATCAATTTATGGCAAAATTGAATTTCATTTGCATATTTAGCATATGAGCACATCGATTTTGAAAATGATTGGAACAACTTTTTATTTTTTTCAAAAATAGAAAACTGTCACAGCCACACGAATGATTCCCTTAGAAATTGCGATTATTTTGAAGAAGTCAGTGTTGGGTTGATTTCCAGGGTTAGATAATTGTACCAGGTACTTTGTATTTGCATCTAAACCATGTATATTCTATCTGTAGAAAATATTTTGTCGAAGAAATTTGTTTATAAGTGTTTTACCGTGTTACAGATTATATTGCAGACCGCCAATTAATTATCTCTCCACCTATCTCTCACCTTCTTTTTCCCACCACTTTCTTCCTCTCATCTATCCGCAAGACATAGGAGAAAACCCCCTTCGTTCATGAAGGGTCATGTGATTGCACGTAGAAAGTTACCCCTCCGAGGCACAAGTCCGGGTAAGGTTGTTTATGGAAGGCCAGCAGTCGCCCATGCATACCAGCCTTCCCTCTCGACACCACTGATGTTATCTAAGGGAAAAGCAAAGGCCGATACAGCTTGGTACCAGTGATGTTGCAACTCAAAGTTTTCATGCATCATTTTTTATAGTAGATAGGATTAATATGAAACTGAAGATAATAATATCTGACAATGTCGTGAATTTTGTCAGAAATAATCCGTAATATTAATTATCCTTAATATTAATTAGAAGAAGACGTTTTCACTCATTTTGTTATTGAAGTGTTTATCTGATTTGTTAATTCGCAAAAGTAAATTTTAAATTTGGTGCCTGATTAGGTGAACATACCAATATTCGTTCAAGCATAAAGAACGGTTTCTCACTAATAAATAATAATGTATAATAATATTTCGGATATTTAAAATTTATTCCGTATTTTGTCCAAATAGAATGAATAAAATATACAAACATTAACTTAGAATAAATGGGAGGATATAATAAATAGACAATTTAAGCTAAGTTCTAGTAGATTTGTTTTTGAAATATGCGTAGTTAAAGGCACTTGACTGAAATGTGGTAAATTCCTCAGCTGGAATGAAATTCCTAATTAGCGATGGGTTTAACAGGTGAACATTCCGTATCTGACAATACGAGCTTTAAATACTTATGTTACCTGTCAATTATTTCTGCCTTGTGAATAATATTTTAACGCTTGCAATATACAAAATGTTCGAAATGCCTCCACCTTAGATTTCAAATCACTATATATACCAGTAATATATTGAAGTTAGGGAGGCGAGCCGGCAGAAACTTTAGCACGCCGAGCGAAGTGCGTGGCCGTATTTCGTCTGCTGCTACGTTCTGAGTTCAAATTCCGCCGTGGTAGACTTTGCCTTTCATCCTTTCGGGGTCGATACATTAAGTACCAGTTACGCACTAGGGTCAATGTAATCGACTTAATCCGTCTGTCTCTCCTTGTTTGTCCTCTCTGTGTTTATCCCCTTGTGGGTAGTAAAGAAATAGGTAATTTGACTGTCGTTACGTTCTGAGTTCAAATCCCGCCGAGGTAACTTTGCCTTTAATCCTTTAGGAATCTATTAAATAAGAATCACTTACGTATTGGGGTGGATGTAATCGACTTAATCCCTTCGTCTGTCCTTGTTTGTCCCCTCTATGTGTAGCCCCTGTGGGCAATAAAGAAATAAATAACCGAAAGCAATATTCCAAGTACAGCAAATGAGCCTCAGATATATTTTCTCTTTTGTCAGTCTGTAGTTAATAACACATAGTTGTAATATACGACTATTGTTTCATTCCATTTTATTAGTTCAAATAAATTTATGTTTCTTAAGGAATTCGATAAATTACTTTTACAAATATAAATTTGTGTTTCTACCAGTATGAGTGAATTCTGATTGTTCGACGAATAAGTCAAGGATCTCATTGCCACCGAAATGCTTAAACCTATACGACACATCGACGCCTTTTGTTAACTTCAAACTTGCCGTTAAGTTTTCTGAAATCTTGTAACCAAATTTTATCGACAGAAACTATAAACAGCTTTCTAGGAGTCCTTGACTTGTATGTACTTATAGATATATATTTCGTTATATATAACTTTCTTATAAATTTGCTGCTGTTACATCTTGCCTCCAGCATTCATAAACAAGTCATTTAAAGTAGGGTCGACAGAACCCACTCTGTATATTAATTAGTTTCAGATCGTGAGTGAAGACATATTATTCCATTAATCTAAACGTTCTCTATTACGACTACGAAAATTAACAATCTGTTTTCTGTTGTATCACCTGCTCTTCATAATATATCTTAGAGAAAGTTGACGTTAATGATGTGTTGCACTGTAAAGGTATAGAAATCTGCCACTTTCTAAATTTGTGACGTCTTAAGACAAGATGAAATAATAAAATATATCAAAGTTCACAAATTCAAAAATCGTACATAAACAACTAGAGAGATTTTTGTGAAACTTAAATAAAAATAACATTTAAGATTTAATATGTATATATATATACATATATATATACGACGGGCTTCTTTCAGTTTCCGTCTACCAAATCCACTCACAAGGCTTTGGTAGGCCCGGGGCTATAGTAGAAGAGACTTGACCATGATGCCACGCACTGGGACTGAACCCGGAATCATGTGGTTGGTAAGCAAGCTACTTACCACACACCTACTGAATAATCTGTTGCGTTCTGAGCTTGCTGACAAGATGAACTCAATATAGGACTGGTGTACTAATTCTATGTACCTGGTGACTTATTCGTGACATTATGTAAACTCAGTAACAAAACAGTAACGCCAGAAGCAAGCCATAGATGCACACCATCATTTATTGATGTAAATTTACAGTTTTGCATGTGTGTGTGTGTGTGAGTGAGGGGTTGTGTGTGTGTGAGTAGACGAATGAACGAAATGAATTCTTAAATATGTCGTGCTCGAAGTAGATTAAGCTACAAATAAAAGCGAATAGAATATTTGATTAACTATACCATTGGATGGTAGGGAAGGATTGAATGTTGTACGTGGAACTGGTAACGACATCTGTGAACCTAACAGGCTGGCAGATAATTATACCAAAGTAACACTGCAGATTTTGTTCATCCAGTTTAGAAGCTTTCTTCGTAACAGAGGGAATTATAATGTGTAAACACACACGTCTACTGTGAATATGCTTATATAAATTCTTACTTTATTGTATAAGTCAACTGGCAAGAGAGTAGCTCGGAAGAATCTATGTGTAGGGTCGACTTGCTAGAAATATCACCCGAAATCATTCACAATTTATGCTACAGTTTTTGAAAGCGAGAAATAAGCTAACATAGCCATATATATATATATATATATATATATATTATTTACATTTTACGAATATTTGTCCTCGTCTTGTTTGTTGTTAACATAACATTTCTGCTGATATACCCTCCAGTCTTCTTTAGGTGTCTTGGGGAAATTTCGAACTTGGGTTCTCATTCCTAAAGTTTTTTTTCGAGGTTAGAAAGTATTATTATAGTTATTATTCCCAAAATATCAGGCCTTGCGCATATAATAGAAAGAATTATTATTACTATTATTATTATTATTATTATTGTTATCTTTTGTTTTCTTCTTTCAAATTTGCTCCATTTCTTGCCGAGTGTCTTCCCGACTCCTAGGGTAAAGAAACTCATAGTATACATTGGTAGGCCATTAAACTAAACTCACTAGTTCGTTCATTTTTCTTTAAAGTTAAATTAAAATACATTATTATTATTATTATTATTATTATTATTATTATTATTATTATTATTATTATTATTCAGGCAGTGATCTGAATAATAATAATAATAATAATAATAATAATAATAATAATAATAATAATAATAATAATAATAATAATAATAATAATAATAACAACAACAACAACAATAACATCAAAACATACCTTAGGAATGAGAACCCAGGTTCGAAATGACTTCAAGACACCTGATGTAGGCTGGAGGGTATATCAGCCGAAACATTGTGTTAACAGCAAAGACGAGGGCAAATATCGGTCAAATGTAAATCATGTAAATAATCTACGTAATTTCTCATCTCTTAAATATAGGACCTCCATATATATATATATATATATATATATATATATATATATATATATATATATATATATATATATATATGGCTATATTGAAAAGACTGGTGTTTAATTTTTTGTCGCACGTACACTTCAAAGTACTCATTTTCATTCAGCCAACTTTCGTCTTACTTTTATTTCAAAAACCCTTTTCTAATCTCTGGGTGTCCTCAACTGTGTTTGAAACAGTTTAGTTCCATATTCCACGTAAGTACCCTTATTTCAATAATCTACGGCGTTGTCGATTGCTATGCACAATGGATAAATACTTTTCGTTTTTTCTTAGCATTTTTTTAATAAAATATATTATATATTACATTCTAGTAAAACTTTTAAATATTTCTTCAACAGAAGACAAGAAACAAATATGTAACCTACATTGTCTTACAGCTGACTATTTACAAACTTGTGTGGATATATTTATATGCTACACTTGTACATATTGTTTACGCTGATGGCTTTCTTATAAATGATATAAATACATTTTCATTCAATCAACTTACACGTCTTTGCTATTGGTTTAATAGAGCACATTAAGCTATAATCCGCATATTAACACTAATGTAATTTCTATACGGGTTTTCATTATGTGGGAAATATATTCTGAAAGCATCTTTTAAACCTAATTAGCTGACAAAATATAGCTCATATGCAAAACAAATGTTTTAGTATTTCAAATCTAATATTAAAGGTAAGCTCTTTATTAGATTTACACGGCAGAGCGATGTGTGTTGAAACAACAAATATGTTGCAAATCAGAATATATATATATATATAAGTACGTATATATATATATATATATATATATATATATATATATATATATATATATATTATATATATATATATATATATATATATATATACATATATATAACAAGAGCGGGGGTGTCTTTCAACGTAGGAAAACATATTTACCTATATAATAAAAAGTGATAACAAATGAATGAGACTAAGATATTTGGTAAAAGATGATATTTATATATGTGTAGTTTAGGACAATCAGTAAGTTGTCATAAAAGTTCTAAGAGTGTCAAATGCATCTGTGTGTGCGTGTGTGTGTGTGGCTATGCGTATGAGTACGTACATGCACATATATGTTTCTTGTGTATGGACATGCATATATACATGTTTGTGTGGGTGTGCAAGTATGTAGACGTTATGAACGCAGGAGGTTTTTTTGTCTATGTATTGTGAGAATATGTTTCCGTGTATCTTTTTATCTTTTTCCAACCTCTTCGTGTAGCTTCCCTTTTATTCCACAGTACTTTTATAGAGTCTATTGCCATTAATAGCCGATGAGAATGCATCGTAGTTCTTAGTTCTTAGCACTTAGCTCCGGCATCTGAAACTCTGAGTACTATTATCACTGACTGATTGTCCTAAACTGTACACACACACGCACACACACATACATGTGTGTAAATATATATATATATATATATATATATATATATATATAGTACACATATATATTGTATATTATATATATATATATGTATATATATATATATATATATATATATATATATATATATATATATATATATATATGCAAACGAGCTTCATTTAGTTTCTGTCTACCAAATTCATTCACAAGTCATTGCCACTGGGAAAACGTCTTTAGCAAAAGATACTTGCACAATATGCCGTGTAAAGTTACCATTTGTGTATCGATCACGTTAATATAAATCGAATTTTTCGGTTCTGGTAATATTGAACGGTACCGAGATAGTTGTGCTATTGTTGTTCATAAATAACGCGACAGACCTAAATATTTAATGTTACTGCGCCATCACTTCATGTAATCATTTATAATAATATTTATGGAACACATTACACAGTTATTAAAGCTGTACACAACTTGTTTCATTTACTTACATTTATCTGGATGAACGTAAATATTAAATTGCTCTAACGTTCTAGAATGTCCTTAGAAATCTCTGCTACAATATTGATTTTCTTGAGTTTATGGTAAACATATAAATTTAATTTCGAAGTCATTGTAAATTATCTTTTCCCGACTGACTTAATTCATAAGTGGAAATTTGATATATACAGTCTGATCCTTCAACATTTGTGTTATTATGTAGAATAGAATAATAGAATAAAAAAAACACAATGAATTGAACAGAATATACTCGAGCGATTCGTGTTGCTTAATCCAATAAGTAACGAAATGCATCTTTAACGTCATACTTAGAAAACCGTTGATGTTTTTTTTGTGCTCTGTTTAAAACCAAAATCATATTTATCAATATACATTTTGAAAATATATTAGAATATTAATACCCAAATTTACATTGTATTTTAAAACCACATACATACACACATACACGCTTACACATACACATATATACAGACATAAACATATATATATATATATATATATTTAATCCTTGACATCCTCTTAATATTTGAAAACAGGACATTAACTAAAAGTTATTAAATATATTAAAACAGATTTAAAAATTAGCAATGTAATCCAGCACCGTTAGAGAAAGTGTCTGCTTCCGAGCTTTCGCTGTTTTGAGCTTCTCATATACACTCTGTATAAGGTAGTCCCTACAGAAATAATCTTTGTGAAGTAGTAATTTCATAATTTTCGGTTTATTTCCAGATAGGGAATCATTCTCTTGCAGTTTGTAATTAATTTATTGGTATCATATATATGAGCATGCATGTTTATATTATAATACACGGCATGGTATACAAACTAACCCGACCATTCTACTATCAGAGCATGAAACCTAGAGTTGTTTGCATTTAAATCCTGTTAAGTATACGTGTGTGTATGTGTCCGTAGACTCCTTGTTGTGTCTCTAAGAAAATCATCGAATACCTCCGT
>NC_043008.1:44803393-44813393 GCF_006345805.1 Octopus sinensis
AGTAGTTAGCTGTTTTACCGATATACCTCGCTTAATTACACTCTGTGATAGTCAATAGCATCTCATTAAAATTCCATGATACATATAATTAAATTAAAGTAGAGAATGTCTCGTTGGTATAATGAACGAAGGGAATGAATGGCTTGTATAATAAACACTTCAGTTTTATATCGGTATTCAATACAAATGGTTGTTCTTGATGGGGACCAGGTAAACGGCAAGCGTGTATAATGTATATGTGAACACATTACGGAAGGGTGGTTGTTTTTGTATGTATAAAAGAGGTACAGAAATATTATTAGAACAGGTAAAGAGTCAGAGAGTATACCCTGCTGCTGTATTTGGTCCGTGTTTCGTCATTTACCGTTCTCTCTCATGGTTCATGTTTGATTGCCTTCCTATCGAAGTCAAGAAACTACCAAGTCTCCAAGGGGAGATTACATTGTATTGTTGGAGGTGCTTGTTTGTTTGTTGAGCGAAGCGGTCTTCGTCCCAGAGCTCGCAAGATCGCGCCTCTGTAGTGGGAGAAGTCCGAAACGCGGTCCTTTGCTATTCGTAAGACCTGCAGAAGAGAAAGCGGGTTAACCCCCTGACACCGAGAGCATCGAAGGATAGATGAATGCGCATCCAGGCTCAGCGGTTTGCGTAGGAGGTCAGGGACAAGAAACAGGAGAGTGAGGGAAAGTTGTGGTGAAAGAGTACAAGAGAGGTCGCCACCACCCCCTGTCGGAGCATCGTGGAGCTTTAGGTGTTTTCGCTCAATAAACACACACAACGCCCAGTTCGGGAATCGAAACAGCGATCCTCCGATCTCGAATCCGCTGCCCTAACCACTGCGTCATTGCGCCTCCACTTGTTGGAGGTACTTGGCTCGGTGGCAGTGAGTTTGATTCCCAGACCGGATTGTATGTTGTTTTCTTGAGCAAGACACTTTATTTCATGTTACTCCACTTCATTCAGTTGTAAAAATGAGTTGCGACGTCACTGGTGCCAAGCTGTATCAGCCCCTTTGCCTTTCCATTGGATAACATCGGTAGCGAGGAGATGGAAGCAGTAGCTGATTTTCCATAAACAGACTTGTGCCTCAGAGAGAAACTTTCTAAGTGCAATCCCACGGTTATTCCCGGCTGAAGGGGTCCGTTATCTTTTACCTCATATATATATAATGGTCCGGGGATGGAAGGCTGGTATTCATGGGTGATTTCTGGCCTTCTGTTAACAACCTATTTCTTTACTACCCACAATGGGCTAAACACAGAGAGGACAAACAAGGACAGACAAACGGATTAAGTCGATTATATCGATCAACCTCAGTGAATAACTGGTACTTATTTAATCAACCCCGAAAGGATGAAAGGCAAAGTCGACCTCGGCGGAATTTGAACTCAGAACGTAGCGGCAGACGAAATATCGCTAAGGATTTTGCCCGGCATGCTAACGTTTCTGCCAGCTCGCCACTTTCATTGCAATACTAAAATTACTAGGAGCACTCCGTCGGTTACGACAACGAGGCTCCCAGTTGATACGGCCAATGAAACAGCTTGCACGTGAAATTAACGTGGCAGAGCATTTCACAGACACGTTTACCCTGAACGTAGCTTTCAGGGAGATTCAGCATGACACAGAGTGTGACAAGCCCAGCCCTTTGAAACGCAGGTACAACACATTTTTTGCCAGCTGAGTGGACTGGAGTAATCTGAAATATAGTGTCTTGCTCAAGGACACAACGCGCCGCCGGGAATTGAACTCACGACCTTACGATCATGAGCCGAATGCCCTAACCACACGCCTTCACAATCATAAAATTATGAATTTGGACTCAGAATGTAACGGCGGACGAAATACCGCCAAGAATTTTGCCCGGCGTGCTAAAGTTTCTGCC
Organism: Octopus sinensis; assembly: GCF_006345805.1. Taxonomy (NCBI): domain Eukaryota; kingdom Metazoa; phylum Mollusca; class Cephalopoda; order Octopoda; family Octopodidae; genus Octopus; species Octopus sinensis. The sequence continues at coordinate 44,805,276 of NC_043008.1, forward strand.
AGCTCGTCGCCTTCACAGTATTCTATTATTGTCGAAAGTTGTAAGTGTAAGAGCGCGACAGATTAGCAACATCGACAGAGTAATGCTATATATATATATATATATATATATATATATATATATATATATGTATATATATTGTTATATTTCAGAATGGTCATTTTGCCAGTTTAGCCAATTAAAACACACGCACTATTTATTTTGTGTTATTTTGCTTCAGTGTTATTTATTTTTTACATTAATCTTAATCTTATTTCGGCCAGAGTTCTTTCGTCACACTCTTGTGACCGCATCAGTGGTCCTTTGTTTTCTTCTTTCTTATTTGTGTCTCTCCTTACTAACAGTCAGCCATTTTGTATTTCTATTGTATGTCTTGATTTGCGCAAAAATCTTGCACAAAAAAAAAGAAAATATATATATATATATATATACATATTTATAATTCTCTGAAACATCATATTCTTTATGATTTCAGTTTCAATCTTATTCAAATAGGAATTTGTTTATGCTAAGAATTAAGATTCTGTGGAGCATTGAAGTTGATATAATGGACGAAAGCTTCACATCATGCAGGTATACCTAAGCCTGCATTGTACCCTCTAAGGTGCGCCTGTATGTCTATATGGGTACATATGTGTATATATATATATAAGAGACAGAGAATCAGTGATGTTATTTCCATTTTCAGGAGCTCTTTCACTCGCACTTTCTCTCTCACTCTTTCTTTCTCTCTCTTCCTCTCTCCCTCTCACCCTTTCCCATTTCATGACTCGAATTTGTGTTCTTACAAAATTATCTGGGGACCAGAAACGTCTGATCGAGAGAGAGAGAGAGAGAGAGAGGAATGCCACCACTTACATAATTTCCTCACCCGTGAAGGTCCATGGAATCTGTAGTATAGTATAGGAAGGTGGATCTATCGCATTAAATCTTAAAATGAAAACGGTACAGCGAAACAGACGTCCAGACTCTCGGGCGATTCAACAACACATATATCAATACATGATATATATATACATATATATACATATATATATATATATATATATATATATATATATGTGTGTGTGTGTGTTGGTGTGTGTGTGGTGTATGTATGTATGTATGTATATGTATATATATATATATATATATGTATATATATGCATATATATATACATATATACATACATACTATATATATATATATATATATATATATGTATGTATGTATGTATGTATGTATGTGCTTGTATATGGGTCTTTCTTTGCTTCTTGATGTATTATGCATAGTTATGAAGCGTCTCATTCGCTCTGAGTGTGTGTATGCTGTGAAATATCTGTTTTAAGTATGCAGATATGTAGGGCGGTTTTTATTCATTCTTATGGATGTACGTTTGGGAAATTAAAGATTGTATTGATGAAATCCCGAATTCATGCTAAAGAATTGGAATTACGACAGACTGAAAGGGAAATCTCCCAATCGATTCCCGTGAAGAATATTTGAATTTGTACCAGCAACTATTACTATTTTGCCAATATTCTTGTAATTCCTGCAAGGACGTCGTTAACAACATGGCTTCCATGAGAGGAGAATCTCACGAAATATCTTTTCAGACAAACACGTCACAAGCGCATAAATACATACACCCGCGCGAGCATGTACACGCGCAGACACACACAGAAACGAACGAACGTATATACATGAAAAGAGTCATATATACACCGATATTAACACGCATATATGTATGAAAATATGCGTGTGTCTATTAATTGGTATGTGTGCATGCGTTAATATATTTATATATATATATATATACGTGTGTGCGCATTAATATATTTATTCATACACAAACACATATGAATATTACATATACATATATATCTGTCTATCTATATATATACATACATATATGTATGCATATATATATATATACATATGCATATATATAGATATATATGCAAGTGTAAGAATATGTATTTATACATTTGTATGCATGTGTATGCATAGGTATATATACAAACGTATGCATATATGAAGGTGTTTCTGCTTATGTATGCATTCATATACTCAGATGTGTACCCGTATGTATCATACATGTATGCACATGTACGCACATATAAATATATATATATAATATATAGATTAAATATATATATATAATATATATATATAATATATATTATATATATATATATATATATATTATATATACACATACATATTTGTACATATATGTATATATAAAGGGAGAAGAATATTTGTATTGATGTATATATGGGTTTACGCGTGTGTACATCCGTACATAATTTTATATATATTATTATACATTTATATTTACAATGGTAAATATATGTATATGTGTGTGTGTGTGTGTGTGTATGGCACGTATGTACATACATATTACTAGTGAACGTGTAACATATAATTACACAACTAAAGGCTACATTGAATGATTCCTCTTCTTAGAAAATATCATCATTCGGCCATTCTCATAATTAACCGATTCTTTGTGAAGTAGGTTCCAGGGATATAGTTCTGTAATCAATCTACATCAAAAGATCCTTTTTTTCCCTCCTTCATATAAAATATCTTATTCTCCTGGTAGGAAAATATATTATACTTAGTTCTATTGTAATCAAATAAGAATTTCATATATGTACATTGTATAAAATATTAAGAGATTAACTTCTGGATATATATATTGGTAAAAAAAAAAATTATCTTGCCCTTTGCGGGAGATTAATTTCATCTAGATTTTGGTTGAATTTCTTGCGGCCTTTAATTATAGTTTTATTCAGAATGGATAACCTGTTTTTACCTAAAGTTATTAGAAATACTTAACATCATTGATATATATTCTGTGCTTGAAAGAGCTCTCCATATTTCCCCTATTTCCTTACCTTCATCTATAATTCAAACGCTCTTAAATACAACTATTGAAGATGTTATGTAACATTTAATATCAATAAGTATGTGGATTGAAGTATATTAAGAAAAGGAGAAAAAACGATATGATATTGGTTTTAGGCATAAAATGCTTCATACATAAAATGCTTCCCCTACCTAACAAATACTTGGTCTTTTTCCCAATATAGGATATTATTTTGCCTGGTGTAAAGAAAGGGCAGGACACTGAACTACATAAGGATAGGAGGTGCATTTGTGTATCTTCTGCTAACGTTCGAATTCCGATGATAACGGTTTAACATTTAAGTGAGTATGGCATGTGCGAAGAAAATAACAATTAGTTGTTATTGATAATGTTGTTGTCGGCGGTGGTTGTAGTAGTGGTGGCAATGGTGTTGGTAGTGGTGGTGGCGGTAGTGGTGGTGGTGGTGGTGGTGGTAATGGTGGTGATGGTGGTGGTGGTGGTAGTGGTGATGATAGTAAATTTTGGTGGTATTGGTTAGATGGTGTTGATGTTACTGATGGTGGTGTTGGTGTGGTGTGCATCTGGGTGCTTGAAGTTGGTGGTGCTGATGGTAGTGTTAGTGGAGGTGCTGCTGCTGCTGCTCCTGTTAATGCTGCTGGTGGTGCCATGGTGGTGAAATTCAGTATTATTCTTTTATCCCTTTATATCTTTCAGCCCTAAAGCTGTGGCCATGCTGGTGTAAAGAAAAAATTATAAATTGATAGATTGATACATACATGCATAAACACACACGCAAATACATATAGGCACATACTCAAAAATACACAAATAAATAAATACACACATAAATGGATAGATACCTACTACATACATACATACTTATATATATATATATATATATATATATATATATATACAGAGAGAGAGAGAGGGGGAAAGAGAGAGAGAGGTAGAGAGAAACATAGTTTGCTAAGAAATCATATATATATATATATATATGTATATATATGTAATATGTATTTATATATATGTGGTGTGTATGTATACATACATATACATACAATATATATATATATATATATATTATATATTGTGTGTGTGTGTGTGTGTGTGTGTGTGTGTGTGTGTATATATACATATTTATATATATTATATATATATATATATAGAAATATTAAAATAACTAAGTCTCTCTAAAAGAGAACAGCGGCAGCGTTCCCGGAAAATAATAGTTATCGCCATACTAATATGGCATTCTTATAAAAATAAGAAAAAAGCTGTCCGCTTATTAGCTCCATGAGGCCATCGCCTTAAGTTAGCTATTTGATACACAAACTGTATCCATATAACCTTCGAACAAGGGAGGTCAGTCGCTCCACACTACTTGACCGGCAGCTACAGACGCGTTTCGGGGTATTGCCCCTTTTCAATGCAGCGTAGCCAGCCAGTAGGTGTCGCTTCCGACAATCTCTGTTCGATGGTTTTATTTACCTAGTTTCGGTGGAATACATCCACTTGTTTTCAATAATAGAAATATATTGTTCGAAGGTTATATGGATACAGTTTGTGTATCAAATAGCTAACTTAAGGCGATGGCCTCATGGAGCTAATAAGCGACAGCTTTTTTCTTATTTTTATAAGAATGCCATATTAGTATGGCGATAACTATTATATATATATATATATATATATATATATATATATATATATATATATATATGTATGTATGTATGCATGCATGTATGTATGTATGCATTTCCTCACTATGAGAATATTTTTATGAAGAAATATTCGTGTCGATTATTTTATTATTATAGAAGTGAATGAAATCTGGAACGTAGCAAAAAACAACTGCAAAAACAGCTTAGAGAATCGGAGGAAGTGTTCTTAGAGTAGGAGGAAAGTGGCCAGCGAACAGCAACAGAGTTCAGTACTCACTAGCGTTTCTGGAAACTTTTTTCCTCTCTATAGGAGCATCTTATCCAATCCTCTAATCTGCTTTTCACAGTTATTCCCCTACGTTCGAGATCTACTTCATTTCCAAAACACTGGTATATATTGGTTTCAAATTTTGGTACAAGGGCAGTAATTTCTGTGGAAGGGGCTATAAATCGATTACATCGACCCCAGAGCTCAACTGGTACTTATATTATTGATACCGAAAGAATAAAAGACAAATTCGACCTCGGTGGAATTCGAACTCAAAACCTATGGACAGACGAAATGTCGCTAAGCATTTTACCCTACGCGCTAACGATTCTGCCAGCTCACCGCCTTAATAGTGTTGCATCTATTATATAAAATCCGTTCTGTCTGTGTGTGTCTTCTAGGATCTCGGGCATCCTCCATCATATTGCGCTCAAATTTGATATGTAGATACCGACGGTATTAGGGCATGTATAAGTCTTGAAAAAATTACAAAAATCGATTCGAGGTGAGAATGCGATCGATAAATCCGTGGGAACGTGCATTTGTACGCGTAAATACAACAGCTGTTGCGATTTACTTACTGGTACTATAAACTCTTCGGTTGCATATTTGTGTGGATAAAATCTTTATTTATTCTTTTGCTGCTGTCTCAAATTTCGGTTAAATCAGTGTTTCTCAAAGGGGAGACCTATGGGACGGTCGGACAAGTTATTTGTAGAAAATCTAGTTTAAATATTTGACAACTCAGCACCGTCCATTGGACGCGGTGGAGGGGGGCGTTTTGCTCGTATTAATATATCTACAGAAATTTAGAATTCGAAAATTCTAAAATCAATAATATATTTATTGCATTATTTACTAGCAAGTACAACGATTATACATAGAAACCCGTTTTATAATTTTGACAAAGGAAATTCAAATTCCCACAATATTGAGTATAATGTCATATTCAGAATCCATACAGCGACGAGAGTTTCTTTATACGCAAAGTGTTTATTGAAATATTCTTTCGAATCTCAACTAAATTTCTTCGTTTCTTTAGAAAACTTTGCTATTGAGAAAGAAATCACATTTGTGCGAGTGTGCGCACGCGTATGTAAGCGTGTGTGCGCGTGTGTGTGTGTGTGTGTGTATGTGTGTGTATTTATGCGTGTGCGTCTGTGTATGGATTTGTGAGAATGAGTATATGAGTGAGTGATTGTGTACGTGTGTGTATGCGTATACCTTTATATGTATCTGTTTGTAGTGTGTGTGTGTATGCGTGTATATGTATGCGTATTCTTCCATGTGTCTATGTATGTCATATATTATGAACAACTTGGTTCGTGCCGCCATAATCCTTGCCTTCAGTTTATCTTTGGTGTACAAGAGGTTTTGTTCTTCTCTCGCTCGACTGCGCCCCACAAATAATAATCAAGGGGTTGTAGTGTGGGGAATTAGGTGGCTAGATGTTAGGGATGATGTGGTCGCTGAGATTGTCTGACAGCCATGACTGGATTCTCCTGCTTGTGTGGCATGGTACAGAGTCCTGTTGCCAGACATAGGGTCTTCCAGTAACCACCCTCTCGACATAGAGCAACACTACCTGCTCCAGGCACTTGATGTGTGGGAAGATGAATGGAGGCATAATGTCGCCATCACAAGTGATCACTCCAATGACCATGATGCTGATGGCTGACACTCAGACATTTTTATCACTCTCGGTGCATATCATCAGATTGCACTGCCCTAATATTGACACTCAGACACTCAGAAACGTTCGTATTTGGTGCTTCAGGCGAGAATCCCAAGCAGTGCAGCATGTCGTTTCCAAATTTCTGGCAGAGTGAATTGAATCATGGTGCTGTGTTTCTCACAGACGGTGCCCAAAAGATTCTACTCTTCTGTATAGTCGACAAATTCAAAAATTAATAATGCGCATGCGCGAAATATAAAATATAAAATGGCGACAATTTACCCATCGCAAACTGTATATATGTCTGTGTGTTTGTTTGTATGTATGTATGTATGTATGTATGTATGCATGTATGTATGTACGTACGTATATGTGTATGTATGTATGTATGTATGTATGTATGTATTATGCATGTATGCATGTATGTATGTATGTATGTATGTATGTATGTATGTATGTATTATGCATGTATGTATGTGTGTAAAAACTTGTTATATTGGTACAAAATTTTAGTGTTGCACATATGCTATTGTATACCATCTCTTTAGCAAGACAATTTGCATTGTCAGTGAAAAGTGATATCGGTTGTAGACGTGTTGCTGATAATAGTCGGTCATTTGTGAAATGCTTTACATAATGAATTGTCGAAAAGTGTGGCAGGTGATGAAAGTCCAGAGCTGCTTATACAAACTGTCTCTGGTGCTAATTGTGTTATCACCGCAAAGCGAGAGACGTCCAGCGCAGTGTTATTACGTATCGCGAACTTTTTTTATTGAATAGAATTTATACGTATATCTGTTTCTAGCAATTATGCATTCATGACGTTTTGCACTGTACTGAACAAAATAGTCAATCAACATGGTTTAGCAGGCCAACCCTCGCCTGTCTGATCTGCTACAAATAGAAATGAAATCCTATGTAAATCAAGCCGCACTGTTCTTTTATTTTTTCTTAAATAAAGGAGATGCTATCCTAATACCTTTGAGTATTCACTAATGATGGATGTTTGATTGATTTTCCTTCGTAGATCTGTGCGTTCACATTTATACTGTTTATAATCTTCAACAAGTAAGATTCTATTTGCTGTCTATAACACATATTATATATATTTCTTTACTACCCACAAGGGGCTAAACGCAGAGGGGACAAACAAGGACAGACATCGACCCCAGTGCGTAATTGGTACTTAATTTATCGACCCCGAAAGGTTAAAGGCAAAGTCGACCTCGACGGAATTTGAACTCATAATGTAAAGACAAACGAAATAACTGTTTCTTTATTACCCACAAGGAGACTAAACGTAGAGGGAACAAGCAAGGACAGACAAATGGATTAAGTCGATTATATAGACCCCAGTGCGTAACTGGTACTTAATTTATCGACCCCGAAAGGATGAAAGGCAAAGTCGACCTCGGCAGAATTTGAACTCAGAACGTAACGGCAGACGAAATACGGCTACGTATTTCACCCGGCGTGCTAACGTTCCAGCTAGCTCGCCGCCTTATCTATTATGCTAGCTGTCTCAGGACATTTGTGGACCGATATTTAGAATCTAGCATCAACGTTCATGTAAAATTTCTCATGGCGAACATTTTCCCTGAATAAAGGAAATATCAGTTCAATGCCGCTGATATACCATGTTCTGAGAAAGACCTAATA
>NC_043008.1:44818393-44838393 GCF_006345805.1 Octopus sinensis
ACGTGAATTTAGAATGTAATGTTGTAGGAAGTAGAGTATGTGTGAAAATGTGAGGAAAGAAATTGTGCCATGCCAGAAATAATCAACCGGAGACAAATGAGAGAATTACATCGAAAGAATTGAGATAAGCGAGGATATTTCACTGAGCTTTATATTTGCTAAAAGAAACATATAAATGCATTTTCATAAATCAATTTCATAATTGTTGAGAATTAATTGAATATAACAATATACGTTAATGATACAATAGTATTAGTGTACAAATATATAATGTATCAAATACGAAACATGGCATGAATTGTCATCGGTTAATTCTGTAATATATGACGGGATAAGTCAAAGAGAAATATGTGAAAATAAACCTTGTTGAATAACTAGAAAAGTAGAACGAGTGTGAAGAAAATAGTTTCTTTTCAATACTCAGCAGGAGTAATTGAATTAAAACAATCAGAATGGCTGTGGGTTCATGTCGAAGCACCTGATATCGTTGCTGTTGTATCGTTTGCTATTGTTGTAGTGCAGTGCTGCCCAACGTCAAGCCCGCTGGCCGGATCCGGCCCACGAAGCCTTAGATTCCGGCCCGCTAGTCGGTCTTCACTTTATGGGTATCTGCAAAACAAATTACAAAAAACGTATTCGTAGATCACAAAAAATCACATTAAAATATCCTCTTTATGTTGAGGAACTGCCACACCTCTGAGCTGAGACTAGAAATATATATATATATATATATATATATATATATATATATATATATATATATATATATATATATATATATATATATATATATATATATATACATATATATATATATATATACTGTGTCTCTCGCTGGGTGTTCAATAATTTCTCAGCAATTCCAAGTCGCTGAAAAAATGGTTTTCACATATAAATAGCATTGAATAGGGCGTATCGATTGAAATCTAACATGAAGATTGAGGCCATCTCAGAATTCCAAAGAAACGCACGAAGGAAATACGTTTCCTGATTATGAATACAAAATATGCACAAAATTTACTGTTACGAACTATGTTCGCCCCCTGGTGTATAGAAACGAACTGAAGCGTCTGCTTGTTTGTTTGACATTTGTTTAGAAATTCTTATAATCGATATTTGAGAAATATAATTCCTTTTCTAAAATTTTAAATAATATTTTTGAATTTCATTTGCAGTATTGATGGAGAAATCCGAGCTTACATTGTTTACGGACATGTTTACAATTTACAAACTTTAATATTTTGTGCATATTTTAGCCACATTTTACATAATATATTCTGCCCGTGTTTCTATATATATGTTTTTCTGTATAATAATTACCGATATAACTGTCCTTTAGTTGGTTGTTTGGTTGGTTTCCTGATTGATTTCTTGGTTCGGTCGTTCGTTGTTTCGTTTGTCCGTACGTTCGTTATTTTTTCAGTCACAATTTAGGTCGTGTTGAGAGAGAGAGAGAGAGGGCACAATGGAGTAGAACCCAGGTTAACGAAGTGGGACCTAAATACGCAGAAAAATGTTCTGAAAGTCACAGGGGATGGTAAAGTGGAATGGCAAAACTGATAAATGATATTTGGTCGATAATCTGGATTAATTATTGCTGCACATGGAGCAATGAATCAACTGTGGGCATCTTAGATACGAAGTCGCAGTTAACAATTACTCAGAATGATATATGACTGGGTAATATGTAGTATACTTTCGCTAAGTGATGCCAATACCTATGTGGTCGCGGTCGTACTGTCAGGACCCCAATGCTCAAATCTGACTCGATTCATTGCATGATTCAGGATGGGGCAGCTGAGAAATGAGAGATAGACACAGGGAGATACAGAAAGATAGAGAGAAAAAGACAGGGAGCAAGAGAGAGAGTGAGACAGAGTGAGAGAGGGGTGCTATTCTATCTTTGAGTTGATAGAGTTTATCACAAAATATACTATTTCTAAGTAAAATGAAGTGTCTTGTTCAAAGATAAAATTTGTCGACTGAAGAAGGAATTGAACTCATGAGTTTATGTTCACAAGTGAAACACCTCAACTACCTGGCCTTACACATTGACAGGTAAGAAAGTGAAATGAAATATAAATAGATATGTGCTGCTTACTTAAAAACCACCCACACAGTATTAGTGTATGTTGTGATACAGAAATGATACACAACCAGTACAACCAAATAATTTTGCAGCCTGGGTTTTGCTTATTGTTTACCAAGTGAAACCATCATTAGTTTTGTTTGGTTTACTGTTTGTTTGGTTGAGAATTATTTTTACGTTGTTCTTTTGTTTTTAAGTTGTTTTTAACTCTTTCAGTTAGAGAAAAGAAATCGTTACACAGTCACCAGTGATTCCGTCATAACGTTTAGAATATGGATATACAGTTATATTTCTGTATGTTTGAGTCTATATGTCTGTGTGTCTGTGTGTGTATCAGATCAGTGTGTACGTGTGTCCATGTATAAAAGAATGAACAGGAAATGTCTTCTCTGGGATATTTCTTTACATATTTGTTCGTGTGTAACAAACACCCAAATTCAAAGTATCAAATATGGCGGTTAAGTTTGGAAACCAACATATTTCCGCTCATTTACAAAAGTACAAACGAAAATATTTGCTTTAACTTGCCGCACTCGATATTCCTAACCGATATTACCAATAAAGATACAAATATAGCTACGTTTTGTTTAATCTTCACCTTCTAAATTGAGGAAGCTCGGAACATTAGTGAATATTCAAAGGAGATTGTTAATGTCGATTAGCATTCTAGCTTGTGGACAAAACGAAAGCGAATGTGTCATGATGTAAACTAAGCAAACCTGTTATGAAATGTAAATTTATTCTGCCTCCTGCCTCATGTACTTAACACAATATACATCAGGTCAACTTGAAAAGATGAGTTATTGATCGCTTCGTTCTTTGAAATGATCTCTCGTAGCTTTCAATGGTTCTGTTAATATTTGTTTTTCTAGCTTCGATTATCATCATATTTCCAAGTTGTAATATTATTTTATTAAAATCATATTTACGTCACTATTATATTCGCTGTTTATTTCAGTTTTAACAAAAACGCAGTAGATTTACTGCCGTAAAAAAAAACCCACCAACACAACGTGTATATTTCACGACACAGGTACATATACATTGACATATAGCTCATATTAATGCATTCTTTAACACAAATGTATTCCGTTATCTCCCATTAAACATTTTTTTGTTTTTGAAATTGTTATTTTTAGCTCTTATCTTAATTCCCAGATGATTCATAATGAAGACCTGATCAAAGGTGTTCCCATCTATGGATATCCTCCTTGTCTTTTGACAGCTAACTGAGATTACACCTTGCGGTGAGTTTAATGTTTGAAAAAAGGTAAAAAGTCTGATATGTCGGAGCATAACTGCTATCTTTATCAAGTCGAGCAATAATATAAAGGTAATAACATTGGCCCCCCTTTTTTTTTGTAAAATTAAACAAAACCTGGTGTATTGGTGGGGTTGTCAGGGTTTCAGTGTTCGAGAAAATTCCTTGCATAACTGGCTCTTTATATACTGAGTTCAAATCCGAGTCGTGTCGCCTTTGTCTTTAACCCTTCTACGATCGATAACATAAAATATAAATCAATCACTGATATTGAGGTATTTGTCTAATATCTCTCGTCAAATAGTTTCAATTTTTGGTTAACTTATAAAGTGTTGATCAATCCAAATGTGTCAAAGAGCCGTGCCAAAGGATGAACTAAATACCAAATAATAATTTTACTATTATCCATTTAGATGTCAAATTGTTACAGATGGAATAATTAAACATTTACTTTTGGTATGTGCTCCTTATAAGTTTTACAAAAATATACAGATTATAAATATCAAATATATATATGTAGAAAGTATGGTTGGTGATTACGTGCTTGGATACATAAGGAATGAAATAAGATGAAAAAATGTAAAAGATTTGTTTTACAAGACTAAAGAATATATTAGAATCATAATAGCAAAATTATTATAAAATATTGTATACAATAAGATTCTTTCCTTACAACATAATAATCGCTTTTCGAAATTTAAGTTTTGGATGCAATTCTGAATTAGATATTTTGTTTTTCTAGGCGGGATAATTGGTAGCTAAGGTGTGTTTTTTATTCAGTAAAGAGGAGGTAAATCAGTAATTTTTAATATTGGTCTACATTTGATTCTGGCTTATATCTTACAATAGATGGGGTATATTCCCACAGCGTAATAGAGACGGGTAGACAGTCTGGCAGATAAACACAAAAATAGATAGATAGATGGATAGGTAGATAGGTAGATAGGTAGATAGATAGATAGATAGATAGATAGATAGATAGATAGATAGATAGATAGATAGATAGATAGATAGATAGATAGATAGACTCACAGGTAGACACACAGACCGACAAGAAGAGAGACAAACAGACAGACACGTATAGATATATATATAATGCTGTCATTCAACCTGCTAAGTAATATTTACAATCTGCTGAATATTCTCATTGGTCTTAAATCTCAATATATTCCAGGACCAAAACATGCCTCACCATTGTCACTGGGGCTTCCAGAAACAACAGTCAAATCACCCTGTTGTCATACCTGTCGTCTTTGACAATGAAGGACACCTAAGATAACATATTCGAACATATTACAGCCAACACAATGTCGAGAAAATGGTAGGTAGGAGTGTTTTGTAAGAAAAGGTCTATAGAACCAAATTTGACATGGTACTAAATAAGATACACAATGGGAAGTATTGAATTATGGAAACAAAATGGCTGCTAGGACATTCCATTTGTCATGAATTATATTTTATTACATGAAGTCATTACTTTCAAATTTACTTCACAATAAAGGATTGATGTGATTTTGGCAACACTCCGTTGATTACATTTATAGAAAATAAGTTATTTATGAATTCTTATGAAGTAACGAACTCCAACGTTTATCTTTTCATAGAGTAATATCCATACGTAAATATATATTTATATATATTTATTTATGCATACATAAATATACATATATGTCCACATAACACGTTAACACACTACACACAGTTTATGTGTGTGTATGTGTGTGTCTGCGTTTGTGCGTGTGTGTGTGTGTGTGGTGTATGTATGTGCGTGTGGACACAGGTTGACAGTATATAGGTAGATAGTGGATATGATAAAGAGATATATGCGTTTCATGTTTGTGAGGAAATGCAATATAAGTGTAACTCAATAACTACTTGATAACGCAACGGATATTAGTTATTACACTATAAATACATCTACATTCGATATCATGAGACGTAGAAAATAAGATCAGTCGCTCTAACTGTTAGAAGCATCAACCAACTTTTCCAGAAGTCACACCCTGCAACCTTAGAACAGCAACGACATTAAATACGGTGATCCGCTGTGAAATTTGCATAGATAAAGGACTTGATGGTCATGACTGGAATATTATTGAGCATAGATCAACTTCATCGATAACAGGAACAGGAGAATGCAATATAAATATTCGGGATACGTGAAATAACGGAAATAACAACTCCGTGTTCGTTATTTCGCATCTGAACATCTAAAGAAGTAAGGTTGTATTGAATAATGTAATGTCAGTTATATAAAGTTTGAATAAACATGCAGCAGAGTCAGGAATGAAATGTTTTTTCCCGTGATGGAAATTACATGTGGAGTTCTACCGAAGGAGACCAGCAACAGCTTGGTATCAAAATTCTCTACTGAATGAGTTTTCAGATCTATATAATAATTTGCTTGTTCGTTCACCCGTGGTGCTTTAGTTAGGGAGGTGGAGGTGGAGTGAGTGGGTGGTTGTGTAAGCGTGAGATAGCAGAGGGAGAGAAATGTGAGTAGAGAAGAAAGAAACGAGGAGTATAATATTACACTAAAGCCAAGACAGTGAGAGAAAAGTGGGAGAAAGAAGTGTTGATGACATGCTGCAAGGGTAGGGAGGGAAAGGTGACGAGAAAGAGAGAGATGTTGAAGAAATGAAGGGGTACATTACATGCTTAAATAGAGAGATAGAGAGAGATATAAAGAGTTCAAAGGCGATAAATCTTAAAATCATATAATATATTATTGTGACTGGAGCTATTTCTTTCTTAAATAGTTCTCTTAATCGTTTTCCTTCTGTGAAATTTCCACAGTTCCTATTAGTAAATTGTGATCATGGGTAACTACATTTTAGATAGCACGCCTAGATTAGTGCAAACAATACGTGGAAATATTTACTTTGTGGATAATTTCAAACAATTTCAAACAAGATATATATATATATATATATATATATTATATACATACATACATATATACATATATACATATATACATATATAGATGTTTATGTATTGTGTACATACATGTGTGCATATGTGTAGCTGTATAGTTGCGTGTGTGGGTCAGTCCCTCTGCGTCAAATATGTGTGCGTGTGTATGTATGTATATATGTGTATACGTATATTCATATTTAAGGCTCCGGTGAAGCTATAAAGTGTTATTCACACACAGAGCCATGAGTTCTCTATATCTTATAGCAGAAACAACTTTAAGCTAATGAAGGTCCTCGGGTAGTCATTTATTCCATTGTCACATCTCTTTCTGATACACACACACATCTATTTATAAATATAACGTAATATAATATATACATGTGATATATATATATAATATGTACATAATACATAGTATATATAATGTAATCTATAATATAGTATATGAAATATATATGATATACAATATATATGTACCCACGTAAGTTTCTTTGTATGTATGCATCTGTGTATCTCTCTCTCTATATATATATATATACTATATGTGTATCTCCTATGTTAAAAGATAAACTTGTGTAATGTATAACTTAAATATGTAAAATGAATTTACCTCATTTTTCAAAATTTCTCAATACACACACGCATATGTATGTTTGTGTATGTGAGGGGCTGCCTGTATATGTGTGCATGAGTTTGCATCTGCGCTATAATCATCAACATCATTATCACCATCATCGTCATCATCATCATCAGCCGCGGCATCATTAAATTTATTGCAAAAACAAAACATTTATGCATTGGAACGTCTGTCTTTAGAATCTTAAAATTTTATGAAATATGAAACTGCAATGAGGTACAGTTGTCAACCATCTTGAAACATACAAAATTTACGTTCCTTTGACATCTCGTGAAATAAATGGAAATTTAATGGACTAATTTTATTTGGAGATTTTATACATTGTTCGACCAAAATTTCTTCAATTTCAAATCTCTATTTCAAATCATGGCAATTTGAAACGAAAAATACATCCTTGAAATTGAGAAAGAGACTTATGAAATGCATCCAAACAGCGCACAGAACAGGCATTATTTTTACCACTTATTTTGCCGGATTCCAAAGGCAAAATTAAAGAAATTATATACAGATAAAAGGTTACTTCAGAAGGGCAGGTATACTGTTATATAGGAGCTACAGAAAATTATATAAAAGAGTGATAGCTTATCACGATAAAATATTTAGGGTTAAGTATAGAATAAAGATAAAAATAAGGACTATACACTAACCTGGGAGATAATTAACCGGGCTAAACCTTACAGTATATGAAGTAAAAGATGTGAATTGTGTGTCCAAGAATTCTACCAGATTGTCACATCCAAACTAATATTAGTTAACCACAAGATTGAAAGATTAATGAGTTGTGTTCACCAGGCTAAGTATATTTACAGTGTGTACGAATAATTGCATAATAATTGCTATTAAATTAAACTGGTGTACAGGGTAAGTTAGTAATGTAAACCAAAGTTTAATTTCATACAGCTGATAAGAAATATTATAAAAAAGAGAAAAGATACTAACCAGTCAATTGGATATACAAAAAGTTAACTTAGGTTATATGAACAGTAATTGAGAAATATCTACTTGTATTAATAATTATTGTTTTCTACTCTAACCACAAGAACTTAATTTGTTTCTTTTTGTTTTTTGGTGGGGGGGGGAAGTCGATTACATGGAGCCCAGTACGCAAATGGTACTTAATTTATCGACCCCAAAAGGAGGAAAGGCAAAGTCGACCTCGGCTGCATTTGAACTCAGAACGTAAAGACCAACGAAACACCGCTAAGCATTTCGCCCGGTGTACTAAAGTTTCTGCTATTTCATCGCCTTAATATTAACAATTATTATTAAAGATAATAAATATATAAGTATCAGTAGTAATAACACCAATTATAGGGGTGGTGGTGGAGTAGTGGTAATAGTAGCAAATGAATACACTAGGTATGGCAAAGCTACAAACATTAATGACAGTAAACTGATCTTAAGAGCTCAAAAGTAATAAATTGAGATATGGCAGTTAATTCATTTCTTTGTCCACTTGGGTCAAAGGTTTAGCTTGAGCTATTTTTAGAACGATACTACCATACGGTTGAATAAACAAATAAATAAAAAACAAAAAACTTTTAGGTTGGATTTAATTTCCACTTCGAAGAAGTCTATATATATATATATATATATATATATCACAAAAGAGGGGTGTATTTCCACGCAGGAGAACAATATAGGAAAATTTGTTGTTGAAAATGTACCTAAGTTTGAAAAACTTGTAATAGTTTAAAATAAGTTTACTTACAGAATTATGAATTCGAAAAGCATATTTAAAAGGTTCCATGCTGACAAGTTTAAATATTCATAACAGACGAATTTAGAATTATGGATTAGAAAAAAAATTCGATGTTGATGATTTTAAATGTTCGTAACAGTCAATAATATTAAAACTGTACATCAATCTGTTTGAGTGTACAAAGCCCATTAATGTTAGTAGTGATCGACAAGAAATGAATATCATCAAAGTTTCAGTCATATTGAGTAAAGAGGGGAAAAAACAAGGGAGAAATGAAGATAGTAAAAAAAGGGAATTGGTTTACAATTTCTCTGATCCTCTTTCTGTCGTGTGTAGGAACATTCGCTTGTAACGGTGTGTTTTTAGAACCCGGTGTATTTATATTTTTTCAGCGAGCGAATCTGATTTTGGATTTGTTAAAATACTGGTGGGGTCTTGTTTTTCCGGTGGTCAAGTTTGTCGTTCTCCTGGTTGGCTTCCCTGTGGGGAACGGTCATCAGTCGTTGCGGTTGGTTGATTCTCTTAAAGAGTCATTATGCTGCATTTGCGAAAGTTTGGTTTTTGATTAGTCTAGATTTAGGTGACGTCAGGAACTGGTGCTTGTAAAATTTCACCGTCTTAATATTATTGACTGTTATGAACATTTAAACTTGTCAACATCGTAATTTTTCAACAAGTTTTTCTAATTCATAATTCTAAATATTTCTGTAATGAACATTTAAAGTTGTCAACATTGAACCTTTTAAACATGTTTTGTAATTCATAATTCTAAATATTTACCATTGATAAACAAAAAAATTTGTTGAAACTAATTTGGTATAAATTTATTTTAAACAATTACAAGTTTATTTACACTAATAATATATCAAAAACCATAAAAATAAACAAGATTATGACAGTTTTATAGATATTTCAAAATTATGATGCTATGAAGCTAGGTGTTTCCATTCTTTTTCCGACCCCTCTATCTACTCAGTACACGGTAGACTTTAATATATTATTTGAGGTCGAACATTAAATCATTTGTATGTTAGCAAATAGAGTATTAAAAATTATTCGCAACATATTGACTGCTACGTTACGAGTAATTTACACTATACTTCAATCATTTTACGGCGGCTGCGCAATTGTGCGGTCCTGAAGAGTATTTCACTTTTAAAACATCCCAACCTATTACATATTTCAATGCTGTCGAAAGGCTAACTTTACATTTTTGTGACGCAATGACACGATTTAACCCAATTGCATATTCTTCACAAAAACATTAGTATGTTCCGAAAAATGCACATAAAATTTATATCAGTCACCATTTGAAGTGAAATCTCTTAGACAGAAACTGTGTATAGTCCCGGCTGTATGTATTTGTACGTGGAGATGTGCATATGTTTTGGGTGGTATATATCCATGCACTTCACTATAAAGCTCTTGCCTGAGATATCCTCGAAGAGAGCCAAATCCGGAACTACAGAATTAAGAAGCGAATGTTAAGCCCAAGAAAACGACAGCGTCTATTTGTTAAGAATTTCAACATAATTAGTCACAGAAGTCCTGAACACACACCTCATCGTCATCTTCGTCATACGAAATAACATTTTATTCAGCTTCCATTTTATTATTCTGTTTTCTTTCAGCAAGAGTCTATATATTTGAATAACAAATAAATGACATCTAGTGATTTACATGTGACGTTAGAAAATGAGATTTACAAACAAATATCCGTTGCATCCGTAATCCTTAGCAACATCACTCTAACAAATTTTGCTAACTCTTCAATGTGATGTGAACCATGAATCCAGTCGATGCTATTAGAATGTTTAAGCGGACCTCGTAATTCGGGAGCTGATCTTCTGCTCGTTGCATAACATGTCTGGCTCGTGTAATTTTATTGAATTACTGCCATAGACTGTTATCTAATCTGCATTTGAATGATTAGCGGCGAATAAAAAAATATTTAATTATAACATCATTTATTCTGCTTCGTTCAACAAACAATGGACACATTTAGATAGAATGGATAATATTAATTATTCAACTTGAATTCAGATGTTTCCAAACGACACACAATAGAAGTGGTGCGAGTGATACTTCTATTGTTCAAATTATTTACATTGTCTCTAATCAGAAACAAGCGTATAATTTCGACTCGGTGTAATATTGATTTGTCATATTAAAACAAGGTCACATATATGTAGGGAAGGATGTATTAATTCGATTAAAACATTCCCAGTACACTACAGTTACAAGTTTTATCGGCCATGAATATATCAACGTTGATCCCAGCAGAATAAGAACTAAGAAATTACAAATGCGAATATGGTATTTTGGAATGACATTCCATTTAACCGTTTCCATCAACTGTTCACTGAAGCCTGCTCAGCATATCCTTGCCTAGCTTTCTACAATGGCTGTAAGTTCAAAATTTCCACGGTTGCAACTGTCACACCACAGGCACAATTTAAGCTGGAAACACAAGGAGCTGCAATAGATACCGGAAAGTAGCTCGTCCGACAATTCAGACATTTCTGGTTTGGTGGATGTTTAGCGACCAAATATATTTGAAAGGCAAAATGAACCTGAATTGAGAGAGCAAAGATCCAGAATGACATTTTCCAACATGTTCTTTTCAAAGACCCTAACAACTCTACAAGTTCTACCCTTTCACATCTCAAATAAACACTGGAAATCATTAGTTGAATACCCCTTTATATTTGACAGGGATACATTCCTGCATCGGAATAGACTAAATTTTTATGGAATTATAATGTAATGTGAGTTTAGAACGCAAAAGCTCGTTATTACAATTTACCAAAGCTTTCTTGTTCGTAACTTCTAAATTCTGTTAATGCCCATACACTTGGAATATAATTGTAAATAATTCTGAGCCTAAATAAGTTCTCCAAATACGATTCTAGAGCTTCCTTAATCTACCGATGTTATATATTTTCTAAAATTCCCTCATATTCATAGCTAGGGTTTTACACATTTTACATGTGTCCGTAAATATGTGTTTATGTATATATATTCTCTTCTGCTTTTAATTACTTGAAATTCTGCTATATCGAAGGCACAAAGTTCCATCTCAAACAAAGTAATGTCACATATCGAACTTTAGTAAAGTATTGCATAGCTTTACTCTTCCACTTACAAGTTATATTTGTAATCTGCAAATTAACTGGTTAATTTGTTTTGAGTTTTTTCTCTTCTTTTTTAAACTCTAGCTCATCCAGACTGTCACATTGGCCTCTACTCACCAAGATATATATATATATATATATATATATATATATATATATATATATATTTGTGAAAGAGGACAAGAAACGCCGAGGCATAACAAGCATCTTCGGTCATATACATTGTTTTATATTATTCTTAAATTAGTTGAGGCCTTACAGCTGTTTCTGGGATATTCCAAATGATAGGCGAGTATGCGTGAATATGGGGTATTCCATCATCAGAGACAAGTAGAGAACATATATATATATATATATATATATATATGTGTGTGTGTGTGTGTGTATGTGTGTGTATATATATATGCATACACACACACACACACGCATATATATATAGATTTATACGTCTAACTTCTTTTCCTGTTTTCTGTTTACCAAATCCACCCACAAGAATTTGGTTGGTCCGAGGCTATCGTGGAAAACATTTTCCAAATTTACCATGTAATGGGAATGAACCCACACTAGTTGCTTCGAAACCAAGCTACTTACCACACAACCACAACTGATAAATTCCTTTTCATGCCACTGTATTCCTCGGAATAATATTGATAATGGGTCAATTTTCCCGTCACATACTCAGAGAATTATATCATACCCTTGACATTAATGTAATTTCTGTTTCCAAAGTGTTAAAGTTTGCGCATTAATATCAAATAACGCCCCTATCTTCCTTATAAATATAACACATTTATCAGGGAACTTATATTGGAAATGCCTTGTGAACTCATACTGTGAAGTTTGATTACGATAGCACAAGAGAGCCGAGTAATAAACAGGTTTTAGCAAAGATTATACCGAAAATGAAATATTTATGACAATCCACGTTCAGCAGAACATGACAAAAAATGAAATGATATATAGTTATTGAGAGCTTTGAATAATAACAATATTCTTCAGAAGAATATTTGCCATTCCCTTTTTAGTTTGCGTTATTGCACCAAATTAAAAATGGATGAAAAAAATGAACTGATAAATACTATATAAAACTAATATATTTGGTGTACAATGTTCCCCCCAAAAAATATATTTTGAAAGTAGTATTGCTTTTCTCTTAATATATGTTGTTAT
This sequence comes from Octopus sinensis, assembly GCF_006345805.1. Lineage (NCBI taxonomy): Eukaryota > Metazoa > Mollusca > Cephalopoda > Octopoda > Octopodidae > Octopus > Octopus sinensis. The sequence goes on from NC_043008.1 coordinate 44,831,306, forward strand.
TCATGTTTCAATTTCGCCCATATATATATATATATATATAAATATATATATATATATATATATATATATATATATATATATATATATATATATATAGATAGATAGATAGATAGATAGATAGATAGATAGATAGATAGATAGATAGATAGATAGATAGATAAATAGATAGATAAATAGATGTACATATATATATACACACATACATACATATATATGTATGTATGTATGTATGGATGGATGGATGGTTGTTCATGTATGTATATATGTATGTGTATGTGTGTGTGTGTGTGTGTGTGTGTGTGTGTGGTTTGTGTGTGTGATGCTCTATGTGCCACAGAACACCATATAGATAATCTTAGAATCAAGAAGGCAGACGGTCTTTTGTAAACAAGACAAAAACTATATGACGCGTATGATTTCTCTAACAACACAAGTCTGCGTATGTTACCCACCATTTTCATATATATGAGGAAAAATATCTCAATGGCACCTTAAACGAACCCTGTAAAAGGCAAAGTCGGCCTCGGCGGAATTTGAACTCAGAACGTAACGGCGGACGAAATACCACTAAGCATTTCGCCCGGCGTGCAAACGATTCTGCCAGCTCACCGCCTTGTTGCAAAGATAATATTAGCACAAAGATTGGAGTATGTGGAATGAACACGATTATATTGTGTAGACAGCGCCGTGCTGTAAGAATCTTGCAACCGAAACACTTGTCACGGCTTCGATCCCACTGTATGACACAGCCTCTTTTTTTTTTGTTTATCACTTCTTCAAATGTTTCCCACATTTTCTTCCCCCTAAGTATCTCTCCTGTCCTTAAAATCACTCTCTAGTATATTTTTTCTACTCCTTTGCACGATCGTTTCCAGTCCATTTACTCAAATGTTTATCTTTGCCGCATCTCTTCATTTAAATCTATAATTTTCTCGCTTCTTATTTCATGCATTTCTCTGCAACAATATATTCGTGTTCATTCCACATACACCCATCTTTGTGCTAATATTATCTTTACAATAAGGCGGCGAGCTGGCAGAATCGTTAGCACGCCGGGCGAAATGGTTAGCGATATTTCGTCCGCCGTTACGTTCTGAGTTCAAATTCCGCCGAGGCCGACATTGCCTTTCATCCTTTCGGGGTCGATTAAATAAGTACCAGTTACGCACTTGCGTCGATATAATCGACATAATCCGTTTGCCTGTGTTTAGCCCCTTGTGGGTAGTAAAGAAATAGGTATTTTGTCTGTCTTTATGTTCTGAGTTTAAATTTCACCAACTTCGACTTTTGCTTTCATCCTTTCGGGGTCAATAAGTTAAGTACCAGTTGCGTACTGGGGTCGATCTAATCGACTGGTCCCCCCTCCAAAAATTTCAGACCTTGTGCCTCGAGTACAAAAGTATATTTTCTCTAAAATAATTAGTGAAAACCGTTTAAACAACCTTCTCTGTGGCACTCCACTTTTACCGTAGAATAATGACTAAACTTTTCTCCTCTCAATAATTTTGTGTTAGGAAACCCAACAAAGATTCCTTCATATTTATTCATAAATAAAATATCTTGCTGTGATGTCCAACTGAGCTGAAGTTGATTTTTATTCGTTTTCGTGTCTCATTTGACTGTGGTTTGTATTGCAGTTTTTCCTTTGAGATTTTTCATTTACATTTTATGATAATAGTTGGAAGCGAATTATTAAAGAATGTTTCTTTTCTATTTTAGCTCTTTGAACTTCTCTGTATTCACAATATCTAATGAGCTGTAAATTATATTGTTCTAGTTTTTTCCCCCTTGTTTTAGTGGCCGCTATTTATAAATCATGAAATTTTAAATTGTGGTGAATAAACATTAAGACCCACGCGTAATCAAGGAAAATAAAACATTGTAATACCTTCTTGAAAATACCACAATTTTGTTCTCATTCACGTTTGTTGCCTCACTGTTTCACTTATTACACTAATGTCTCATTGATGAATACTGTAGCAAATATTTTCCTAATTTCATTCAAATATTATTTTATCGACAATTATAAAGTACTTCCGAAGAAGAGATGAAACAAATTTCTTCGCTACGAAAGTAATTATTCTTTCCCTTCTCACTTAATTAGCACAACACATAATTTGCCGAATATAGAGTTAATTCATATATGTTTCGTGTTCCTCTGTCTGTCCGTATATCTGTCTGTTATACGTTATAGACAGATAGATATTATTTTCATGTAATTTATTCAGAGAAATAAAATGATATTAACAGTTGATATTCTTAATTCAATCATCGAATCAAAGCAAGGAAAAATAAATTTTGTGGTTTAGTTTCGGTCAACATATATTTGTTTCCTAATTCGCCATTAAAAATAATGGTAGTGAATATTCTACGAGCACGTGATCAGAGATGAAACGGCAAGATAAAGCCAGGGGGTCTGGAATAAGGAGAAACACAATAAAAATAATGGAAACATTACCTGAAGTCAATAGAGAAGTGAGTCCACTTGTAAACTTCCTTCTGTTTAGTGAAATTATTTCTTTGTGCCACTTCAATCTATTTTGCACAATCATCCGGTCGGTAAAACAACAAATTTGTTTCTTTCGTTTAACCCATTAAATCCCACTGTCCTATAAATAGGACACTAAATGAGAACCTTAAATAAGCTATATCACATTGTCCCAGTGTCCTATTTATAAGACACCGAGTATTTCCATTTCTACTTGAATATTTTTTTTTTCATTTTAACCATCTGTAAATCATCTGTAAACATTTAAAAGTAATATTCAGAAATGCAAGTACTCCGGGATTTAATGGGTTAAGGGAAATACATGTAAATAGATGTTTGAGGGAAATACATGTAAACAGGTTTAAAGGAAATACATGTAAATACATGTTACTTTCCAGTTAATTGAGTGTTGATGAAGAATAATTGTGATTTTTTTAAAAATAAAGACATGAAAATATTCATCATCGCAATAAAAATAATCCAGAGAAAATTACCATTTATTATAGTTTATGAATGGGGTAGCAATGGGTATAATGAGGAATTCACCGACAGATTATTTGGCAGCAGTGCCAATGCTATGCGTATTACTCTTGCCTATATCTGCAGAGCACAATGGTCCGACGAGTGTATATATTATATTAATAGATGTATGCAAGTATGGTGAATTGAAGGGGAATTCAGGTTTCTCACACCCTGCTGTTTTCGACTGCAGTAAACTGACTTGGCATCTCTGACAAAGAATTTATTGAGCATTTGTATATGTGCCAGACTTGAAAACTACATAAAAAAAAGACTTCGTCGGTTACGACGACGAGGGTCCCAGCTGATACGATCAACGGAACAGCTTGCTCGTGAAATTAACGTGCAAATGGCTGAGCATTCCACAGACACATGTACCCTTAACGTAGTTCTCGGGGATAATCAGCGTGACACAGAGAGTGACAAGGCTGACCCTTTGAAATACAAGTACAACTCATTTTTGCCAGCTGAGTGGACTGGAGCAACGTGAAATAAAGTGTCTTGCTCAAGGACACAACGCGTCGCCGGGAATCGAAATCACAACCTTACGATCATGAGCCGAATGCCCTAACCACTAAGCCACGCGCCCTCACGAAAACTACATAAGTGATGGGGTCGAATTGATTCAGTAAATTACTCTAGTGCATTGCCCCAGCGTGGCCGCCGTCCAAGTACTAAAACAATTAGCAAAACAATAATGTTAAATAGAAGATATTTAACATTAGTTTGCCCTGTTACCGCTGAGTTTTCTGAACAGCTACCCTGCTAGGACTCTGTCTTTAAGAAGTGTTACTTCGAGCCAATTAATTTGCACCACAATTATTTTATTGATCTTTACATATTGATTGGTTTAACGAATAGTACCACACAATCGGTTCCATAACATATCATTTTGTTCCATGCACGCAACAAATTTCATTGACTAACCTCAACAACGCAGGGTTGTAGTTGAAGATAGCTGTCCAATGAGCCGAGCAGCGGGATTGGTTCTGGATCGATATGGTTGGGAAGTGAATTGTTTTAGTACCCTCCATACGTTTGTACCCATCTTATTCCAGTTTGTCTCATAGAAATTCTTCATCAAGAAAACATCTTCGATTATCAGGATGGAAATTGTAACAGTTTAAACAGAGAAGGTGGGAAAGATTTGTGGTGATATAGAGCTGAAAGATCCTGGAAGGACTTGTCGCAAACTTCGGCGTTGAATGCTGCACTAACACCAGAACATGATACCATCGCATGGTGTCAAAAGTAACACCATTTTCATCAATATACAGGAGAAAATATTGTAATGGCTTGGGATGCAAGGGTCCACAGTTTTTCAATATTCCCCTGAAAGATGTGAGAGATCTACATGGGGGTAGACGTTGATGCCTATAAATCCGAACTGGAACTTTTACTCTCAAGAATCCAGGATGAGCTACCTTTGCGACAGGAAACGCAAATATAGGCAGCAACATTAAATTCCATTCTTTGCCCAAACCAAATATTAAAGGAGTATAGGTAACAGTTTGGCAACAACAAATACGGCACTCCAGTATGGACAAACCCATCGAGCTGAATCAAGTAAAAGGGTAAACGATTGCGAAACAATTCGTCAAGTGCCGAAGGCTGGTTATATTGTTGACGATGCATTTTATTGTATTTTACAAACACATTTGATCGTTTAATTCATAGATAATTCGATATAGAGTGTTCTCTTTTGCATGTCTTATATTCAAATTTTATTATTATACACTCAGCAAATCTTTTTAAAAGTTGTTTGTATATATATATGTCAGGACCTAGATATGTTTTTATGTGGATGTCTGTATTGTTGGCATGCCTATGTATTCATATGTGTGCGTCTATATATATCTGTAAATAAGCGTGTATGTTTATACTTGCGCACATACATGCATTTATATGTATGCATGTATTCACTTAGACTTGTATGGATGTGTATTTACGTGCATATTTCCATATACTGTCTACTTTAAAAGTCTGTGGGGAGTGTGATGCAAGACAGACGTGCAGAGGAGGCTTCCACTTCTTCAATCGATCTGGGAGAGTAAATTGGCTGAAAACATTTCCTTTAATCTTTTCGTACCAAGAACTCAGATAAAAGTGAAATGACTGCATGATGAGGGGTGAAATTGCTCAATAGATGGTCAAATTTTACGCAGAGGATTAATCGTATATTGTAATAGCTGAACCAAATGACATTGCTCGTTGTCTAATTTAGCTTTACATTTGTATGTCTGTGTATTGATTACATAGTGGTGTAATAATAATAATAATAATAATAATAATAATAATAATAATAATAATAATAATAATAAGCTACAATTTTAATGAGTGTTCAACAATTGTTTATAACAGTGAACAGTACACCTGTGTCCCCTCGTAGATACTTTGTATCAAATTACATATCTGAAGGTATTTGGCACGAAAAAGGACCCAATTAAGCGTCATACATATTCCATGAAGATATTTCGAGGAACTTTCACTTCGATAGACTTAATAGCATGCTCTTTGAGAGCGCAACAAATGTGCTTCGGCAGAACAAAAGAATTGAAAAGGTCACAAAAAAATTCAACGCATCGAGATTTAATGCGAAAATATAATTATCGAATACATCGGATTTCTGTGGTTTTCCTTTAGAGAGATTAATATTTCTATATAAATCCTGTAGATACACCTGCTCACTATGGTACGAGAAGCTTAACAAAGGAATGCGAGTCAATTTTACAGATACATTATATATAAAACAAACAAAATATATTATTATTTTCATTGTATTTCCAAAAGATTAAAAAGAAACGTTTCACTATTTGAACAAAAGAATGAAGCCAAAATATTTTCTTGCGATTTCCTAGCAAATTTAAAAGAAAATATAATTTTTAGACAGAATTGAGAGTTCGTTGATCATGTGATAAAATGTACACACAATGACAACTTAAAGAACAACCTGGAATGAAAAAAACAAGGGAGGAGTGATTAAAGAAAGTAATAATGAAAAAACAATAAAGAATTCAGTGTTTGATCACCTGCCAATAGTTCATATTTCCTTCTCGAGCTCTTTATTGAATCAACGTTTGAAATATCGATTGCGTTCGTAGCCGCGTTCATATTCCTGCAAACAATATTGGCGTATCTCTTATGTAATTTTCGTGGATGTAAAGATTTATTGTCGTCGTCGTCGTTATCGTCGTCGTAGAGAACAATACAGTTTGAATGTTGATTCTAAGTTCAATAATTTTATTCGTTTCGATAATATAGGCTGATGTTCAATAAGACAATATACACCAGCAAAGTCGTGGCGTAATAGAAAATAAATTACCAATAGAAACGCGTTTCCTAACTTAACATCGAATTATTACTTTTACTTCTTACACACACACACACATGTATATATATATATATTTTTTCATACACACACGCATACATATATATATATATACATATGTATATATATAAATATAGATGCATATATATATGCCTCTATATTTTTGTGTGTATGTATGTATGCATGTATATATTCTCCGTCTTTTTATTCTCTCTATGTTTATTTCTTCGTGTTCCTTTCTGCTGAAGAGCGTACGCTTGAAACGTAAAAGACATTCTCACCTCCCCGGGCGTCAAGCTAATACCCATGTTTGTTGTTTACACACCTGTCTTCGACTTTTATTTTCCTGTAAATTTCAACTATATACACGCAGAGACACACGCATATATATATATATATATATATATATATATATATGTGTATGTATGTATGTATGTATGTATGTATGTATACATATCGATATATACACATATATATATGTATGTATTTATGCATATATTTAAGTGTGTATATATATATATATATATATATGTGTGTGTGTGTATATATATATATAATGTTGGCTAACAATATACCATGTGGATAGTATATATTTTTTTATTCTTGAACTAGGTTTTAATCACACTGTTGGACTTGTATCTTACCATACATGATTTATTTCGCTTCGCACAGATATTGTATTATTTCGACATATTTCTTAAGAAAACCTTCGACTGTTATATGCATATAGTATTTTCATGCTTAAGGTGCTAT
>NC_043008.1:44840893-44843393 GCF_006345805.1 Octopus sinensis
ATAAGTATTTTGAATCCGCTCTTCGATTTACGTTTTTCTTCAATTTATATAATGAAATGAATTTATATTGAATTCATTTATTTTGTTTCTTTTGTTTCTCGCATGCTTAAGACCGTTAATTGAAAGGACCAATGAAACAAATTCATTTTTAAAAGTGTATCTTTTAACTAGTTTAGATCGTATCGTTATTTCTGTTCTATTTTAACAAAACTGTCCGACGAACGGAAACGTGAATCTCTGAGTAGCAGCTTTTGTTATATTTATATATGCGTGTGTGTGTGTTAAGTAAAATGAGACAACAACGCCAAGGTTTTGTGGAATTTTCAGGACCTATTTATAAAGAGAAAGTTAGTCTATAATATATACATATACACCCGACGGACTTGTTTCAGTTTCTGAGTACCAAATCTTCTCACGAGGCTTTGGTTAGCCCCGGGGGTATAAAAGAAGAAGCTTTCCAAAGATAATGCGCAGTGGGACTGAACCGGGAAGCAGGCGGTTCAGAAGCAGGTTTCTTACCACACAGCCACATCTAATGTCATTTATGAAAATGGGTGAATGCAATAGAATAAATTTTGTAATGGATGTTTTTGTAAACCTTAATACAATTTTCTGAAGGTTTTTTAAATAGGCTGACAACATAATTCAATAAGTGGAATAATGAATATGAATAGACGAATGCCGAAACACCCAACGATGTATAGTAATGGACCTGGAGCAATTCAGTGCTTATCGCTAATTCTGTGCGATTTTCTTCTAATATGTTTAGTGGTTTATGCAAAGCTCAACATAATTCTCACTGTGAAGGAAAGTGCAGAAGCAACCATGGTTTGCAGCTATCAAAAACTGATTGAAATATCCATTGTATGGAAACCTGAAATGACATGAAACCTGACAGGAAGAAACGTTTACAGATTAAAGAACGTAAAGTGATTAAATTACGACAAATGTTCTTAATAAAAGAAATACAACAAAATGAGGCACAGAGAAAAACAAAATGTGATGTGAATAAAGAGAAATAATGGAATACGTTATTACATGTTAAATACATGTAAAATATTAGCAAATCAAAAGGGTTTCGGTTCGTGTTAAGACAGCATGATTTCTTTTATTTTTACTTTTGAATTCACATAATTTCTATCACCATGTTTGAATCATCGGTTTAGTTTAAAGAAAGAAAATATTTTAGCAAAACCTCATCGATCATGACTTGATGAAGGGGAGCAGAGACCTGTGCAGAATTTGAAATGAGAAGAGCATTTCTTTTTTTTTTTCTTTTTAACAAACACGTGACTATAAATGATCCAGTGTTTTATCTTTTATTCCATAGTTAAATTGACACGAATGTTATAACAACGTGGTTGGCATACACACATATATATGTACATATATATATATATATATATATATATATATATATATAATATATATATATATATATATATATATATATATACGACAGGTTTCTTTCAGTTTCCGTCTATCAAATCCCTTAACACGGTTTTGAATGATCCGAGGCGATCGTAAAATATATTTACCCAAGGTGCCACGTACTGGGACTGAACCTAGAACCATGTGGTTAGGAAGTAAGCTTCTCACCAAATAGCCAAACTTGCGCCGCCGTGTATTTATATATTATGTGTGTGTGTGTGTGTGTGTGTGTGTGTGTGTGTGTGTGTGTATGTGTGTATGTATGTATGCATGTATGTATGTATGTTTATATATGTGTGTGCACGCGTGCGTGTGTGTGTGTAGAGCAATACTCTGCGCAAAACCAAATATATACCACCCTAGTCATAGCACGAACTTGAACTTCTAACTTGTTGTCTCTTGAGTCCTCAGGGATTACAGTAAGGGTGGAGCACTTGCAGAAAACAGCACTGCTTGGAACCGCTCGAATACTCCGGATGCTGCCCGAAAACTAAGAGGTGTTATCTTAGTTCACTGGTTGTGAACAGCTGACACCGTAGTACATCTCCAGCGTGAGAAGCTGCGCAAAGGCAATGATGATAATAGTAATAATAATAATAATAATAATAATGATAATAATAATAATAATAATAATAATAATAATAATAATAATAATAATAATAATAATAAAATGGTAATAGAGATGGTAGGACTGGAAGAGGAGAGGTATATAAGTGAAACCAGTTTTCATCGGAGCTTTAGGGTCGATCCCATTGAAACTTCAAAACTTCTTAAATTACTCAGAAATACCATGCCAGATTGGTGTCATACAAAAAATCAGCCGTACTAGGTACGGCGGCGCATATTTTACGGAAACTATAATCTGTCTCAGACGCATGTTGCCTCTTGACAGATTTCTAAATGCTCCAGTGCATTTTTTCCATCTGCGCTGCGACGAAGTTCTAATAACAGCAACAAGAATAACAATTATAAGTCTTACAGAATAATTTCCAATTAATTATAGCTCCACAAGACGATCGATTAGTACAGTATCGGTAGGTGATCAATCAAGATATGCCATTTTCTTATG
>NC_043008.1:44848393-44878393 GCF_006345805.1 Octopus sinensis
TCGCTTTTGGGTAGTCATTAATAGTTGAAGGGAATTTCGTTTCTTAAATCAAAGATTAACAATATTGTCTTGCTTCAGAAAAGTCCAATTAAAATCACGATAAACTATATATATGAAATAAAGATGGTTTATTGAAAACCTGGAGGTACACTCCAAATTTCCTAATAATATGAAAGCTAATATTAAAATATATAATATCCGTGTTAGAAAGAAACTTTTATTATACGTTAGAGAATTTGTTCATTAAGGCGGCGTGCTGGCAGAATCGTTAGCATGACGGGCGAAATGCTTAGCGGTATTTTGTCTGCCGTTACGTTCTGAGTTCAAATTCCGCCGAGGTCGACTTTGCCTTTCATCCTTTCGGGGTCGATTAAATAAGTACCAGTTAAGCACTGGGGTCGATATAATATACCAGTTAAGCACTGTGTTTAGCCCCTTGTGGGTAGTAAAGAAATAGGTATTTCGTCTGTCTTTTACATTCTGAATTCAAATTCCGCCGAGGACGACTGTGCCTTTCATCCTTTCGTCATCGATAAATTAAGTACCTTTTGCGTACTGGGATCGATCTAAATCATACATAGTCACAACGCAAATATATAACTTGTAGCTTTTCTTCTGTAATGAAACACGTAACATGGAATTCAAAATACACCACATTTTTCATTCTTTATCATTATATATATACATATACATATATACATATATACATATATATACATATATACATATACATACATGCATACATATATATATATATTATATATATATATTATATATATATATATATATATATACGTATGTATGCATGTATGTATGTATGTATGTATGTATGTGGGGGGTATGTATGTGCATAAGGTGGATGCTGGAATGCACCTGATATTTAGGGTGTCGCGAAAGACATGGGCCTCCAGCTTTCAGACTTCTTTTACAGCGCCTAAAACAACTGAAAGGCAGCTGCAATAACTGTGTGAATCTGAGAGAGGAATATGTTGAGTTTAAATCATAATTACCTGGTTTCCCCGTAGTTTCTTCTACCCAAAGCCAGGAACTTTTCAGTACCCCCTAGTGCGTGTGTCAGTGTGTATGTGTGTGTGTGTGTGTGTGTGTGTGTGTGGTGTGTGTGTGTGTGTGTAACATTTAGATCAATTGAGATATGTTAGGGCCACATTCGACCAACACATCGCCCGAATTCATTTATACTGTCATTAAACTGTTATTTTCTTGCTTTAGGCAATAGGTACGGACAAACACCAGCAGACATTTCAAAGCGTCCTTCAACGGAATCAGTGACAGAATTTCTAGCGGTTTGGTTATTATCAGCACCATGAACTGCAAAAAAGACAACACTAAAATAACTTTGGAAACAACCGTTACCTTATGGTAAATTAGCGCCAAAATAACAGCCGATAAAATAGTTTAGCATTAAACCAAATAATTCCTTTTTAAGAAAGTCCATATTAAAACTTAAACGAAGATGTGTCAGAGAATCTCTAAATTTTGTGCCAGCTACTCTTGTGACTTCCGTTGTTCTCAATGAAGATTGTTGTTTGATCTTTGGAATGACTTGTCCATGGAATGAGCAGGTAAATGAATTCGTACGTATACCCTCGCTGACTTATGCTTTTCAATTACATGTGGCTGAAATCCGGTTCGAGTTATCTGCTGTTTTCATCTATCCAATATCATTTACAAGTTATAGATATACCCGATGTTACAGCTAATCAAGCGAAATTCTTCACCGTTCAGTTATGTTTAGCAAGAAATTTGGTACAAAATTTCGTCTATGGGATTTACTACATCCGTGATAAATTTCTGTAGAATGACGAAATAGTAAATTAACTAGTCGTGAATTGAACCTGAGTCTAGCTATCTACCAGTCATATATCTGCTAAATCAGGAATTATGGGGGGCCTCAGTTATAGCAATTTAATTTCTGGAATTTCATTTAAAAATTGATTTTTTAATGAGGAAACGTTTACGTATTTGTCTAGAGATTTCAGTAGCACGTAACAAAATCATATATTTGAATTAATATAATTAATATAAAAAACTATAATTAATATAATCAAATTTATTCATTTTTCCCCAATATTTTTGTTGATATATAGCATTGTTTTGAAAACTCATATTCGATGTTAGGTAATCTACTGGATAGTTACATAATCGCCAATTACACGACAGAACTTAACGAAGGTTTTTGGTTTTTTCGCCCTAAATATTTGTAATTCATTGATTATCTAATACTGTCTACCACTCTCACTCGGTGAAGCAGTGACCTGCTAAACCAAATCAAAATTAAAGAGTTTGTTATGAACATGTACAAATATCAAGATAAATTGTGCCTGCTCCGACCTTAGACAATCTGTTATTTATTTCGATTTCACTGAGGAATCTTATCCATTTAAAAATTCTTGTCGTTCCTTATTAAATTAGCAAAATATATACACTTCGTGAAATACTTATTCACCAAATTAGACCCACGGTTTGCGTCTCTGTTAATTTTTCAATCAATTCTATTTTGATCAATTTAAAACTTTTCCATATTAAATTATATTCGACGTCTCAGTAGAATTCTATTTTTTGTTTAATTGTTTTATTCTGTAATTTTTTTGTCTTTATTTGCCAAGCAATAATATTTCATTTACCAAATAATACTTTTTGAATTGCCAGAACGAGGGAAAGAATACCGACATAAATCTTGTCTGTGGTTTACATATAAGGTTTACTTTTCAATAAACTAAAGAAAAAAACAAATCATATGAACGGAAAATAATGAATTAAAAACCTTTCACTGTAGTTTCAAGTCTCCCAGTTATAATAAGAGTTCTATGTTAAAAATATGAAATCATCCTTGTTATAGAAGATTGTATAAACGCAGATAGAATGCTCAACACCAATAATAATAATGACATAGGCGTTGTAATATTATCTTAGGAATATGAACTGAGTTTTAATATTACTACCAGTTGGCTTTTTAAGACGGCGAGCTGGCAGAATCGTTAGCACGCCGGGCGTCTGTCGCAACGTTCTGAGTTCAAATTCCGCCATGGTCGACTTTGCCTTTAAGTACCAGTTACGCACTGGGGTCGATATAATCGACTTAATCCGTTTGTTTGTCCTTGTTTATCCTCTCTGTGTTTAACCCCTTGTGGGTAGTAAAGAAATGAAACCGGGAAATCGGCCCTTATGAGCCTGGTATGGCTCGAGAAGGAACATTTTGTGGAAGCACATGGCATAGTGGTTAGAGCAGCGGACTCGCGGTCGAGCGATCGCGGGTTCAATATGTGTGTTTATGAGCGAAAACACCTAAGCTCCACGCGGTTCCGGTAGAAGGTAATGGCGAACTTCTGCTGACTCTTTCGCCAAAACTTTCACTCTTTCCTCCTGCATCTTGCAGCTCACCTGCAACACATATCAACATTTATTAGCAGAGCTATTTATTGAACTTCATAACATATCAAGATGGTGCTAAGACATTTCCTTTCCTTTTTTTCTTTTCCACACTTGGTTATAATTCCAATGCTTGATAACAAATAATTTAGAATATACCTTCAGGATTTTAACGAACTATTTTCATTACATTTATTGTATCTTGTCATGATTTTAATTAAATATATTTTATTTGATAGTGTACAAACTACATTTTCTTTGGGAATCAAAATTACTTTTCTTTGTCATGTTTTTGCCAAAAGCTGTTAATGAAGAATTACGTAATTTGAGAAATATTTTTTAAGCATTTATAAAGTAGTGTAAAAAATGGTAATAATAATAATAATAATAATAACAACAACAACAGCAACAACGACAATAATAATAATAATAATCATTATTACTATTATTATTATTATTATTATTATTATTATTATTATTATTATTATTATTATTATTATTATATTATTATTATTATTATTATTATTATTATTATTATTATTATTATTATTATCATTATTATTATTATAACAATAATAATAATAATAATAATAATATAATAATAATAATAATAATAATAATAATAATAATAAAATAATAAAGACTGAAGGCAACTTGAAATCCCATGCAAGATTGATGTCTTGCAAAAAGCGGCCTTATGGGGCATAACGCATATCTTAGGAATGTATTATCTGTCTGAGGCAGTTGTTGAGACTTGATAGATGACTAAAGACCCCGGTGCATTTTTACCTACACTGTGTCACGGAGGAATACGGGATCATAGATGTAGCGTGTCCAGCTGACAACAAGGTATGCGATAAGAAAGAAAGAAAAGTGGATAGATATGACAGGTGAGTATAGGAGGTTAAGCAGTTGTGGGCGCTGAAATAGGTGGTGGTAGTACCGATAATTGTCGGAGCCCTGGGAACAGTGAGTAAAAAATCTTGAGAAGTACATGGAACAAATAGGGGTTGCAATAAAGGTGGGGCACTTGCAGAAAGTAGCACTACTTGGAACTGCTCGAATACTCCGGATGGTGCTCGAAAAAACAGGATGTTACCTTAGTTCACTGGTAGTGAACAGCTTACATCCCCAGCGTTAGAAGCTGTGCAAAGACAATGAAATGATGATGTTAATGATAATAATAATAATAATAATAAAGTCATGATGCAGTACAAGGCAGTGGCTCTCATGGCTTCTGATCTTAGCTGATTGGAAGTGTTATCATGTACATTGTTTGTCTTGGTATAAAAGATGAGCTACAGCAAATATTCTGCTCAATACCACAGATTTGCTTATCAGTTATTTGACCTTAACCAGTTGAGTATGCCCCTTAGTAGCTGACGATATGTGCGTCTCTGATCATAACAGAAGTAGTGGGGAGCATCATAGCCATGTGTTGAGAGGAATTGTTAGAGGCTTGGATAATTCACCTTTGGAAGCATGAGTGTTTCGTTCAACATCCTTAAACAATCATTCAGGGACCTTTTGAGTTGGATGGCCTACTCGACCTGAAGAAAATTCTAACTGGGCCCACCTGCAAGGTGCTGTTTATCTTGATATGAGATCACCATGTCGTGCACATATGGTTGTGATGCATGTGCCTGGTGTACACTTATCAGACGGGTAATCATGATGGGTATACACGGCTTCGTATATTTGTACCCCAGTGTCACTTTTATGACATGCACTGCTCTTTCACTGAATAATAATAATAATAATAATAATGAGAAGAAGAAGAAGTACAACAACAACAACAACCACAATAATAATAATAATAACAATAATAATAATAATAATAAAAATAATAATGATAACAATAATAACAATGATAATGATAATAATACTGATAATAATAATAATAATAATAATAATAATAATAATAATAATAATAATAATATAATAATAATAATAAATCGATGTTGTGTGTTTATTACGAAGGCTTTATATTGTCGAGGGTCGTTAATATGATCTTGCATCTAATGGTTTCTTGAATTGACAATTTCTACAACAATAAATTGAACCGAAACTCAGCTAATGATAATCGATGTTACAGGAAGCAGGAATGCAAAGAAATTGAAAGTTATGGAAGACTTTCAAGGACGTATATTAGAGGTATTGTATCGTAGTAAACTCACCAACCATGAAACATCTATCACTTAGAAATGGAAGACGAGAATTAAAGCAGCTACTCTCATTGTCCATGAAGCCTGATGAAGATCAGCCTGTTGGAGAAAAGAAAGTAACACTATGACACACGGAACGCATTATAAACAGGCTTTCTCTTTATATTATAGCTTTATAAAGTACAGATTCAGTGAAAATTGTTTTCACGTACCGGAGCCTGTCAAATACATTCTCACGAAACGTAATCACCATTCACTAAAATATCACACGCTCAACCAAATCTCGTTTTTTACGTGATTTCTCTCTTACATGTACATGCATTAAGCAGTCATGAATCCTGAATAAAACAGTCAGCTCAGAAGTTACCTGTTTGTCCAGTGGAATCATTAATATGCACCTGGGAGTTTTGTTTCCTGGGAACAAAAATGAACATTTCTATATAATGACGGCCCAATATATAAATGCCGGCTGGCTGGTTGGTTGGCTGGTTGGCTGGTTGGTTGGTTGGTTGGTTGGTTGGTTGGTTGTTTGGTTGGTTGGTTGGTTCCTTCGTTCGTTCGTTCGCCCGTTCTCTCCTTAAAATCTCAACTTACGCTTTACATCGTAGAGAGAGGATTGAAGCAGCAGAGGAGAGACACATAACAAAACATGCAGGAATGATGTCTTACAACTTCCAAGAAGTGCATGTATTTTCTTAGCGGTGCTGGTGTGCTTGCGTCCCCGTAACTTAGCGGTTCGGAAGACCGATAGAATAAGTACTAGGCTTACAAAGAATAAGTCCTGGGGGATGATTTGCTCGACTAAAGGTGGTGATCCAGCATGGCCGAAGTCAAATGACTGAAACAAATAAAAGAATAAAATACCAGATAGGCACTCAATCGATTTCATTACTCTTATATAGATAATATTTATTCTAAATAAAATGTACAAGTAAAAATTTCCATTTCATTTTGAGGTAATAAATATTTCTCTCTTCAAATTTAGTGTTAAATTCATTACTTCGTAGAAGCACCAAGAGATTTCACAAAATTAGGATTATAATTATTTATGCATTCCATTTTTCCTGATCTTATTAGTGGCGGAAAAACAAAGCTTCCGGAATTACGCGATACGTGTCGAGTCAAGAATTATGGCCAAGGGTAGAGCGGCGAACTGGCAGAATGGTTAGGACGCTGAACAAAATGTTTAGCGTCATTTCGCCCGTCTTCAAGTTCTGAGTTCAAATTTCGTCGATGTTAATTTTGTCTTTCAACGTTTCGGGGTCGATATAATAAGCCCCAGATTGAACACTGGGGTCGATGTAATCGACATAAGCTCACTGACCCAGAAATCGCTGGCCTTGTATCACAATTCGAAATCAATAATTATGTCCAAGGGAAAAGGTTATCCATTCGTTTACGAGTGAATCACCAAGATTTATCTCACATTTATTCTTATAAATTCAGTTTGCATTCATTATTGTGTGCTATATTTAATATCATATTTGATTTGTGTTTCTAAGATATATATACATATATGATTATCAATATACTTGCGTACCCATGTCGTCGAAAAGGCCGAGTGTGTAATTAATAATTCAGAATTATGCAGAAAACATTAGTAAATATTAGCGATAGAGTAAATAGGCGTACATGTGCTAACACCTCTACTGAATATATCGAAAGATAGTTCACGTTCTACATAGAAAAAAACAGACACATACTGACTCACACACAATCACACATAAGCTCACGCGTACACAGACATACACATACACATACGTATATATAAACGTGACCGCGTGTGTATCGTTGGCGATTTTTTTCCACTGTCCTCCCTTCCTTGGATCTTTCCTTTTCCTATATTTCTGACGAAGAGCTCCGCTCGAAAGTTAAATCCTCCTTCTTTCTTTCCTTTCCTGGGCGTCCAATAACACTATATTTGTTCCACATCCTCGCGTTGTGTTGTCATGTTTGGATTAACTTTATATATATATGATCAAATTAAATATATTAAATAAAAAAAACATTAAGCCATTTTCTAGCTTCTACTTGAAATTATATTTTCATATTTTCTAAACGCCAGACAATGTGTTTCGATTGAATGCTGTTTTCTCGTTTTATTCAGTCACGTGAGAGTTTCTTTGATTTGCATTCTGTTTCTTTTCCGTTTCGTTAATTTTTCCATATTAAACATTTTCAAAATTGATGCGAAGGAGTGGAAAACAGGAAAATATTAACAAAAGTGAAAAAAAAATGTTTTCATAAACTATTAACATAATCGGTTACAAAAATATCTATATTCTCTAACTCTCATTCACTATTACGCTCAAAACCATCACAAATTATATCGTGTGTGGATGTGTGTGGGGGGCAGTCATATGTTTTCCGTGCGTCGTCTGTATGTGTTTTTGAAGTTAAGAAATTAAATTAAATTTATTTACATTATATAAATTTGACGGATATTTGTCCTCATCTTGTTTGTTGTTAACACAATGTTTCGGCTGATATATCTTCCAGCTAAGAGACAAGGCCAACTGGTGAAGATCAAGCAACTGACAAACACATCTATGGGATTGAGCCGAGTATTTACTGTAGCCTATCTTCTGTACCAGGACAAACCATGAACACAACACTTCAAATCAGTTAAGAAGAGAAGCCATCAGAGCCACTGCATGGTACCGCAATAGGGCATTTATTATTATTATTATTATTATTTTCATTATTATTATTATTATTATTATTATTATTATTATTATTATTATTATTATTATTATTATTATCATTATTATTATTATCATTATTATTATTATTATTATTATTATCATTATTATTATTATTATTATTATTATTATTATTATTATTATTATTATTATTTTATTATTATTATTATTATTATTGGACAATAGGCTTTCTGTTACTTAGTTCCTTTTCTTCTCGTCGCGGGTCCAAATATCGTTGCTGAGATCAACTTTACATTTGTTTCGTATCCTTCTAGAATTGATAGAAAATGTTTCTGCCGAGAATAATTCTTTTCCACCCCTTTACCAACACCCACCCACCCATCTCTTGCCAAATATGTTACCTCAAATATATGGCCTTATTATTGTTGTTGTTGTTACCGGTGCTGTTTTTATTATTTGTATAATTTGCTTTCGCGCCGATAATAATACTCTTACACGCATGGAATGATATTTCACACTTCAACGAATAAATTGCTGATATCTGGAGTAAGAATTCTGAAATGCAAATCTGAAGAAATGGAATATTTTTCGGAGAAAATATAGAACATCGCTATTTACAATACCCTGTGCATTTCAGCGCAAAACTAGAATTGATCCGCTAGATCTGAGATGAAGGGCCTGATAACTTGCAAGCAGAGCATCAAAGCAGAATAAAAAAAGTGGTGCGTATAAAAATAAATATAAAATACCTTAAATAAATACCCCAGTTTTCATACAACAAAAAAAGGTTTTAAAAATGTAGTAGATAGAAAAATGACTTACAAGAATGGAATTTAAGATAAAAAATCCCAATACTAAATGCAATTAACTTTGAATCTCGCCAACGAACAAGACTTTACGCAGTGTCTCGACCTATGAGGAGTAAGAGCTAAATCACTGTTATATCGCATATTATTATTTTAAATACTTAAATATATATTGCTTAGTGATGTCCCTTGTGCACAATTCTAATAGCGATTATGGTTGAAACGTGTTACATCATATGGCGCTTCAATATTTCGTAACCATTTCTGTCAGGTCTACCAACCGAATTATTTAACAACAATTGAACTATTTGCCATAATGTTTCAGTTTGATGTATCGTAAAGAAACATTGGAAATTTAGTAATAACTACGTATTAGGATTATTACGTACCCTATTGTGCCATGTACCTGTCCCACATCCCCTGTCTTACAATTAAGCATACATATTCAAGTCTGTATTTCAAATATATGTCTATAAAGAGATTCTTTCTACCATAGGCACAAGGCCTGAAAATTTGGCAGAGTGAAAGCCTAGGTGATTTCATCGACCGCCATTACTCAAGAATAATAGGCGCAGGAGTGGTTGTGTGGTAAGTAGCTTGCTAACCAACTACATGGTTCTGGGTTCAGTCCCACTGCGTGGCATCTTGGGCAAGTGTCTTCTGCTATAGCCCCGGGCCGACCAATGCCTTGTGAGTGGATTTGGTAGACGGAAACTGAAAGAAGCTTGTCGTATATATGTATATATATATATATATATATGTATGTGTGTGTGTGTTTGTGTGTTTGTGTTTGTCCCCCTAGCATTGCTTGACAACCGATGCTGGTGTGTTTACATCCCCGTAACTTAGCGGTTCGGCAAAAGTGACCGATAGAATAAGTACTGGGCTTACAAAGAATACGTCTCGGGGTCGATTTGCTCGACTAAAGGCGGTGCACCAGTATGGCCGCAGTCAAATGACTGAAACAAGTAAAAGAGAGTAAAAGAGAGTTAGTACTTATTTATCGATCTTGATTGTATGAAAAGCAAAGTCGCCCTCGGCGAAATTTGAACGCACGACGTAAAACCGGAAATACAGCCGCTATGTATATACATTCCGATGGATTAATTAAAATGTCTGCTCGTCGTCTTAATGTGTCTATAAAATAACGAAATCTATTTACATGGAGGTAAAAACAATATACCTCGAAATAGATACAACGGATATGATTATCTAAAAGAAGATCAATACCTGATAGATTTGTCTAATATTGAACTAATTAATATGATCAAATAAACAAATATTTCGTATGTTATGAATTCTATAAAGGAACATCCTTTCCTCTATTTATGCAATTGTAGACTTTTGAAGGTATATTTTCGTCTTTCGAAATGTATTTCATCAAAACTACAATCTAAATATTTAGCTACTATTTTCATATCATGTGTTGCTAAATTGATATAATTTTCAAAGCCTAATAAATTGATTTGATTAATTAATTGCCTAATATTTAATTAACAGAACTAGTAATCAGTATTTCAAATAACCTTCTAGGTTCTTTTGTTTTGTCAATATTTTCTCGACAGCAATTACGAGTAATTTTGATGTAAATTCATAAATTTAGTTGTAAAGTGAAACGATTTTTCTAAAATTATGAATTTGAAATATAACTTTTTGGCAAAGTATGCAAATATACATGTATACATTCTTACATATATATATATATACATGGGGAGTATATATGCATGTATTTATGTATGTATGTATTTATGTATGTATGTATGTATGTATGTATGTATGTATACATAAATTTATGTATATATACAGGGTGCGGTGAATAACCTGTCGCCTAAATTATGCAAAAAGGAAGATAACACTGACACTTCATTTTAACAGATATATTTACTAAATTTACATAAAAATATCCGGCATTACTGAAGAGTAAATTTATTAAATAAAATGGCCATTGGCTTCAACCACGATCTCCAGACGAGTTCAGAATCTCCTGCAACTCTTCTGGACGGTCTCCTTGTTTAACTTGGTGATTGCTGCCATAATCCTTGCCTTCAGCACCCCTTTGGTGTTACCAACAGTTTTGTCGATCTCTCGCTCAGTTACGCCCCACACATAATAATAATCAAGGGGGTGGCAATTTGGGGAGTTAGGTGGCCGGATGTTAGGGGTGGTGGGATCGCAGAAATAGTCTGATAGCCATGACTGGATTCTCTTGCTTGTGTGGCATGGTTTAGAGTCTTGTTGCCAGACATATGTCTTCCAGCGGCCACCCCCTTTAACCCAGACCAGTACTACCTCCTCCATGCATTTGATGTAGGTTTCCGTGTTGTATCTCAAACCGTGTGGGAAGACGAATGGAGGTATGTCACCATCACTAATGATCACTCTAAACATCAGGCTGTTGACTGGGTGATGTATATTTTTGTTACTCTCGGTACATGTCATCAGATTGCACTGTCCCCAAATTGGCACCCAAACACACTGAAATGTTCATATTGGAGTTTCTAGTAGGAATGCAAAGCAGGACAGCATGTCGTTTCCAAAGTTCTGGCAGATTCAATTGCGTCACGGTGCTGTTATTCTCACGGAGGAAGCCCAACTGACCATTCTATACTGTGGTCGACAAAATACAAACAATGGTACCAATTTACCCATCGCACCCTCTATATACGTATTCATCCATATACGTAAACATACACACAAACACACACACACAAAAACACACACACACAAAAACACACACACACACATATATATATACATATATATTTGATAGCACTACTAACACGGGAGAATACATTATTGACTTGTAAAGCATTCAATAAACTTTGTGATATGTTATGATTGCATAACAAAATACCGTGGTCCTGCCAGTCATTAATAAGTAATTATAAGGAATACTTCAGCACATTGAAAATATAATATGGTTACAAACATACCTGATGGGCAATTCTTGTAGTTGAGTACAAGAATTACTATCCAGATAACTTCATACATTTTGAACCTGATGAGTTGTCAGTTGGAATCATGACACTTGCAAATATCTATAATATTTGATGCGACGTGTTTCGTTCGACACGACCACAATAGGTTTTCCCTTAGCAACAAGGCCAGCAATTTGGTGGGAGCAATCTAATCGATACTGTTGAGTTCAGGATAAGAGGATAGCTTATTTTATCGACCCAACGGAAAGCTATCCTCGTTGCGATTTGAACTCAAAAATATTTAACATGATGAAACATATTAGAGAGTTAACATTTCAACATCTTTTTCTCGTGAACGAAATACAGAACATAACTAAAATATTTAACATAAAGAAAGAAATGTTATGAGAATCCATAAATATATTTAACAAAATTTTATATAAATGAGATCATTTATAAATGGTGAAATATGCACGGGTTCCGCTAATTCAATTTTATGTTTCATATTTTATTTCCTTTCTAGATGTATTATGCAGTAAAGCACTGCTTTCGTTAATTTCTATTATATGGTTTAATGCCAGAAGGTAGAACACAGATACTTCCCCTATACGCAAACTAGAACATAGTTTATACGTTTAGTAAGAAGGGAAGAGCTGCCGGCAGAGTTCTTATATTTCCGAACATAAAAGAGTGAGACGAATACGTAAAAGTTGGATTTCAATTCCATTCATATTATGTTGAATGCTATGACATTTGCTCTCAAATTTTAAACTATAAATCGCCTGAGTTGTGAGAAGTATTTCATGCAAACATCTTTCTTTTGTCTCTAGCAAAGATTTAAACTCAAATTTTCGTTGTAATATTTTGGTTTTCTGCGACGGAAGTGCGTATGTTCCTGTCTTCTGGCTATATACTCTAATGCATAACTTAAACGAAAGAATAGTAAACTGGTGTGTTTATTGTAATGACCTACTGACGTGTACCGCGAATTCCTTTGCCCTTGGTGTAGGGAGGGCACTCGGCAAGAACAGGAAAGAAAATTGAAAGGAGTAAAACATATCAATAATAATGATAATAATAATAGTAATATAATAATATATAATAATAATAATAATATAATAATAATAATAATAACGATAACAATAATAATAATAATAATAATATAATAATAATAATAATAATAATA
Source organism: Octopus sinensis (assembly GCF_006345805.1). NCBI lineage: Eukaryota > Metazoa > Mollusca > Cephalopoda > Octopoda > Octopodidae > Octopus > Octopus sinensis. The sequence goes on from NC_043008.1 coordinate 44,861,522, forward strand.
ATAATAATAACGATAATAATAATATAATAATAATAATAATAATAATAATAATAATAATAAAATAATAATATAATAATAATAATAATAAATGCCCTGATGCAGTACCAGGCAGTGGCTCTCATGGCTTCTGATCTTAACTGATTGGAAGTGTTATCATGTACATTGTTTTGTCTTGGTATAAAAGATGGGCTACAGCAAATATTCTGCTCAATACCACAGATTTGCTTGTCAGTTGTTTGACCTTAACCAGTTGAGCATGTCCCTTAGTGGCTGACGATATGTGCATCTCTGATCACGAGCAGAAGTAGTGGGGGAGCATCATAGCCATGTGTTGAGAAGGATTCTTTGGGGTTTGAATAATTCACCTCTGGAAACATGGGTGTTTCGTTCAACGTCCTTAAACAACCCTTATTCAGGGACCTTTTGAGCGGGATGGGTTACTCGATCTGAAGAAAATTCTAACTGGGCTCCACCTGCAAGGTCATGTGCTGTTTATCTTGATATGAGATCACCATGTCGCGCACCATGGTTGTGATGCATGTGCCTGGTGTACCCTTATCAGACGGGTAGTCATGATGGGTATACTGGGCTTCGTATATTTTACCCCAGTGTCACTTTGATGGCATGCTCTGCTCGCTCACTCAATGATAATAATAATAATAATAATAATAATAATAATAATAATAATAATAATAATGATGATACTGATGATAATAATAATAATAATAATAATAATAATAATAATAATAATATAATAATAATAATAATAACAGTAATAAAAGCCGTTTTCATACCACATACACCGATTTATACCAGGGGCTACCAAAAGGAACATTGAAGATACAGCAGAGAAGGATGAGACTAGCTGGAGGCTGCATCAGACATACCAATGAAATTTCTAACAAGCTATTGCTCTGGCAACCAACGCAAGGAAGGAAGAAGGCGACCTGTATCGACAATTTGCTGGGGGCTACTGGTATGGAAGGGGGTTACAGGAGCTGAGAACCATTATGGAAGATCGAGATTAATGGGGAAAACGTGTGGAAACAGTCTTGGGTCATCCTATGGGACGACCTAGATAGATAGAATGCCCTAACGCCCTTATCAGATGGGTATAAAAAGTGACACTCCAGTGTCACTTTGATGGCATGCACTGCTCTGTCACTCAATGATAATAATAATAATAATAATAATAATAATAATAATAATAATAATAATAATAATAATAATAATAATAATAATAATAATAATAAAACGATTTCAAATCTTGGCATAAGGCTAATAATTTCGGTGAAGGAGATAAATCGATGACATGTATCCCAGTGATCTTTTGTTATTTATTTTATCGATTCCGAAAGGATGAAAGACTCCGGCGGCATTTTTACCCAGAAGGCAAAGTCAGAAGAAATACCGCTAAACAATTTTTCCGGCGCGGCAACCATTTTGCCAGTTCTATTGAATGGTTTAAGATAAACCCAAATTCAAATTTATCCGTAGTGGGGTTTTAAACCTCGATGTCCAAAATCTTGATTCAAAAGGCATTTGAATTTGTTGTGGATTTTTCAAGATATACCAGCCATTTCATGTCGTTTATAGAAAGCAGTGCTGCTAAATCACTCATTGTACACTGGGTTTTTCTTAAAGCGATTGACAAAGCTTTTTTGTTTTATTTTGTTTTCTTTTTTGTTTTGTTTTTTGTTTTGTATTTAAAAAATAAATAAACGTATTGAGATATAAATTTGAAAACCTTACGTACTTAAACTCAAATATCATTCAGATATCTGTAACATGACAACAGTGGGCGGTTCAGCAGCTTTTGTTATCACTAAACAGCATTTTCAATGGAAAACACAAGAAGCAACCATTATACTTCACACGAAATATGTTTCGGCTCAAGTATAACAATTCATTAAGGAGTTGAGAGAGAAACGATAATAAGCGATTAATATTGCAAACAAACGCAATTATATATAATGGCTGAGTGAAAGAAAATGTTGGCTGTTTATTACGCTGAATACTTAAGCGGTTTGGTAGTTAAAGGTTGGTGTATCTCATTACAATTAATTAATTAATATATAAGCGGATGTAGGCGGTGAGCTGGCAGAAACGTTAGCACGCAGGGCGAAATGCGTAGCCGTATTTCGTCTGCCGTTATGTTCTGAGTTCAAATTACGCCGAGATCGACTTTGTCTTTCATCCTTTCGGCGTCGATTAAATAAGTACCAGTTACGCACTGGGGTCAATATAATCGACTTAATCCGTTTGTCTGTCCTTGTTTGTCCTCTCTGTGTTTAGCCCCTTGTGGGTAGTAAAGAAATAGGTATTTTGTCAGCCGCTACGTTCTGAGTTCAAATTCCGCCCAGGTCGACTTTGCCTTTCATCCTTTCGGGGTCGATTAAATAAGTACCACTTACGCACTGGGGTCCATATAATCGACTTAATCTGTTTTTCTGTCCTTGTTTGTCCTCTCTGTGTCCTCTCTGTATTTAGACTGAAGACGAATATTTAAGCTTAAATATATAGCTATATATAGCTATTTATATTAATATATCAAACATATACACTACCGTCAGAAATTAATTAGCACCCTTGATTTGCTCTTCACTCAAGGTATGTGCTGTCACCTAGTGGCCATATCTCGAACTATTGCTTTGTTGCGAGTTCACTGTTGCGCAGAACGATGACGTAACTTTGTTTGCAGAGCAGTTTGAGAGTCTACAGCCTTATGATGTTGACATAGCAGTGCAACAACTTGGAGTGCGGATGCAGACAAATCTTCCTTTGTTTAATAGATATAGGTAGCGCCTCGCAAGGACCGAAATCACACCATACTAAGTTTTCTCATCGCGTAAGACGTTTTGAACAGCTCATAGGTTAATTGATTTAACCTATTTAATGTAGAAATTTGAGAAGTGCTAATTAATTTCTGAAGCAAGTGTACAGGGTACAAACGAGAGAGAAAATTAAGAGGAGGCGAGGTAGGTTTTTATAATTCCAAGAGCTGTTTCTGGGGGCTCGGATATTCATCACAATTTTGGTAGATGTAGTTCACCCTAATATGCAGGCTGCAATGGATGCAAATGAGCATCGGTGAAGTCTAGCCTCCGTCTTTTAACCTTCTCCGTGCCATGGTCTGAGAAGTTAGATTATTTTGTCCCCTAATAACGGAAGCTCGAGGTACACAATGTTTATTTCCAAGAAAAAAATTATAAATTAAATGCTTAAACCTCACCCTGGCACAAACCATGTGTGTTATAAACAAAATAAAGTCGTTTTCACATGTGCTTACATCTACAATATTTAAGATAGATTAATAATAGCCAATGTCAAAAGATGTGTATCTTTGAGTCAGTCATAGATTATAACTACTCACTTATTAGTATGAATAGAATATATTTCATTTTTTGGAAAACTATCTTTGTAGAATTCAATCATTTGTTAACATGTAGAACGATTAGATCAGAAAGATATCAGCGTGATCTGATTTTTCGCCGTTTCTTATCTTTGACTTTTTCTTTATTCCACCGAGATTGGCCATGATAAATTATCAGATAACTTAAAGGAAATATTACGAGGCTATATATCATCGTGTGCGATTGATAGCAAAAGGTCACACAAAAAAAGAAAACAACAACATACCAGTACACTTCAAAACATTGATAGAAAGATAAATAGATAGAGAGGTAGACAGATAGATGGAGGGATAGACAGATATATATATAGATAGAGAGAGAGAGACAAACAGATAGAGAGAGGAAGAGATTGATGGAGAGATAGAGAGAAAGAAACACATGGATTACACGGATAGTTAAGAAGCTGTTTATGTTGGTGTATATATATATATATATATATATATATATATATATATATATATATATATATATACGTACACACATATGTATACATATGTTTGTGTATGTATATATATAAATATATATGTATTTATATATGTATGTATGCATATGGAATACATATATATATATATATCCATACATATGTGTGTATGTATATATATGTGTATTTTCATATACGTATGTATATGTGTATATATATATTATATATTATATATATATTGTATATATATATATATATGTATATATATATATATATATATATATATATATATATATATATATATATATATATATATATGTCATATGGAACTCAAGAGGAAGCAATAATCGCATTGACATTAATACGGTATTTCAAATGGTGTGATACATAACGACTAATTTATTGCGACATGACAGAATTCTGAGACAACCAAAATACATTCTCTCTATTAAAAATAAAATATTATTATCTTTTTTTACGTCGGATCTACGAAATGCTCGCAACAGACGCTAATATCTACATCTATGCTATCGAGCGCTTTCCAGGGAGATTTTGGGAATATGTACGTTATACTATAACAACATGTAAACTTTACGTTAGTATTAGCAAATTTAATTCATGGAACTAAATAGACATACACTAGCAAGTAAACACGTGGTGCCAGAAAAGATAACGTGACTCAGTTACTATTATGAGTTTAATACTTTCAGAGGTTCACCATGTGACATGGTTTTGATTTATACACACACACACACACACACACACACACACACACACACACACACACACACATATATATATATATATATATATATATATATTTCTCTCCTTTTTTCTCTCCTTGTTTCTCTCCTTGTTTTTTCTCTCCATTTTCTTTCCCTTTTTCTGTCATCTTTTTCTCACCTTGTTTTTTCTGTGTCCCTTTCTGTAGAAGAGCGTAGGCTCGAAACGTAAAAGACTTTTTCTATTCATGAACGTTATACTAATACATCTGTTTGTTTCGTACAACACCTGTCTTCGTCTTTTGTTTTTTTCGTAAATTCTCCCCATATATATATATATATAATCCCTATATATAATCCCTATGTATAGAATCCCTATATATAAACTCTCCCTATATATACATATAACCGCCATGTTGAATCGCTAGCTTCTGCACGCATTGTTTTCTCTCCTTGTTTCTCTCCGTGTTTCTTTTCTGTGTATCTTTCTGTTGAAGAGCGTAGGCTTGAAACGTAAAAGACATGTTTTATTTATATTCCTGAGCGCCATACTAATACAATTGTTTGTTTGTACTCCACCTGCCTTCGTCTTTTGTTTATTTTCATAAAGCTTCCCGTTATATATATATATATAATTGAAATTTATAGAAAAACAAAAAAACAAACACATTTATGAACAAAAAGTAAGTGTATGTTTGACGCTCGGGGAAAATGATATATACATACTCACGTAACATAAGGTATAATTATAAACAGAGCAAATTTTAACCTTTTCTCTGTAGACTGAAAATAAAAGATGAACAACCTTAATCGTTGTTCGAACCTTACTGGGTTCTTATCAAAGTCATCCACAACACTTTCACAATCTCCAAAGAAACAAGCAGTTAAAGCTATAAATACTCAACTTGCATAGCGAATGTATTTAACACTATAAATACCAGCGGCCTGTCAACGGGGATCTTAGTCCACCTAGTATCAAGGTAGGATATAATATATACGTAACACACACACACACACACACACACACACACACACACACACACACCACACACACACACACACACACATATATATATATATATATATATATATTATATTATGTTAAATTAGAGATAAAACCACTATTAGGCAAATCAAACAATGAAAAACATAAGCTAATACATAAAATTAATTAATTTATATTATTTTAGATATATATCAAAAGTATTAAAAGTTTAATAAAAGATAAAGAGTAAAACACTACGATCGTTTCATGCTGTACAATTCGTAATAATTCGAGTTATGGTTACAGTCAATCTTCAGGTTAATTGAAATATCTTAGCGAGGTTTAGCATATATATATATATATATATATATATATATATATATATATATATATAGTAATTTTAGAGACAGAACGACCCCAATTAACACTGAAAGGTTTTATACCCGACCACTCCATAAAATGTTTTAAATTAAATCTTATACTAACTATATCTATTCTGAACAATAAAGCCAGAAAAAATAAAGCTAAGCATTTCGTCCAGAAAAAGAGCCTGTCCAAGCCAGGTATTGATCAAAATCTAACACACCAATGGTTACAATGGACAGGTCTGAAATGTCTTGTCATTGCAACGCAAGATCAGACCTTACCTACCAGAAACTTCCTTGCAAATGTCCTCAAAGATGGATCTGAACCTTCCTGGCTTGCCCAGTCCTCGCTGAAATGTAATACTTCATATGACATGACCGACTAGTTCAATACATCCACTGGAATGCTTGTAAATATTACAAAATTAAATCCCATGATAAGTGGTACAGGTACCATCCAGGGGATGTAGTGAATGGTGAGGGCGTCACCATCCTTTGGAACTTTCTAATACAAACAGGATCAGAAGAAGAAGAAGAAGAAGAAGAAGAAGAAGAAGAAGAAGAAGAAGAAGAAGTAGAAGAAAAAGAAGAAGAAGAAAAAGAGAAAGAAGAAGAAGAAGAAGAAGAAGAAGAAGAAGAAGAAGAAGAAGAAGAAGAAGAAGAAGAAGAAGAAGAAGAAGAAGAAGAAGAAGAAGAAGAAGAAGTAAAAAAAGCTATAAAACAAATGAAATCCAAACTAAAACTGGAACAGCAACGACCATGATAAAACGATGGAAAGAAAAACTCTTTCATGGCAAATACTGGACTAAGCTAAATGCAAAAGAAATAGACAAAGAAAAATCCTAGCAATGGTTGAGAAGCTCAGGACTCAAAGCAGAGACTGAAGGATCTTTAATTGCAGCACAAAGCCTTCCCACCAGAAATTACCAAAAATATTTAATGAAAAGAAATATAACAAGTAACTGCAGAATATGTGGAGATGGGCAAGAAACAATAAATCATATTATCCCTGGTTGCCCAGTCCTGGCTAAGAAGGAATATATTCACAGACACGACAGGGTTGGAACCTACATACACTGGAAGCTATGCCAACACTATGGAATAACAACAGAAACAGATGGTATCGGCACACGCCAGAAAAGGTCACAGAAAACAAGAAAGCAACCATACTCTTGGATATGCCAATACACACAGATAGAGAAATTAAGGCCAACACACCAGATATAGTTATCAGAGATCATGAAGTAAAAAAACATGCTTTCTAATTGATGTATCAATACCACCAGATGACAACGTTTCTCTAAAAGAAATGGAGAAACTCTAAAAATACAAAGTCCTGGAAACAGAGGTAACTCGAAGGTGGAATCTAAAAACAGAAACAATTCCTATCATATTAGGCGCATTAGGTATGATAAAAAAAATATTCAGACAAATGCATAACAAAAACACCAGGACTTACAAACACATATAACATACAGAAAATTGCACTACTAGGCACTGCACACATCCTATGCAAAACACTTTCAATACAGTAACCATAAGAGAATCACAGCAAAGCACAGCACATACCCAAGGCAAACAGAGCTGCGCTTGGTAGTGAAGTGAAAGCACGCTATAAAAATAAAACTACTGAATGATAATGATAATAATGACAATAATAATAATTTAAAAAGGACTTACAACCGCAGTCCAATTCGCACACATGAATGCGATATATCAAGACATTATATGAAATCGTTGTGAATTAATACTGCCTCTTTTGCTAATGTATATTTAGATGTGGATTAAGTTTTACGTAAAATATTAGTTTAGGTTAAAGCAATCCTGCAAATATTTATTTTTGAGCATTTTGCAAATTATGAGATTGCCTATTATTACGTTGCACATATCAATTCAAATACCAGTTCGTGAACACACGAACACACAAATAATGAAACAGATGAATGGTACACACGGTGTATCTAAAACTGATCTTCAGTAATGGATATATTTATACATATACATACATGCATACACATACTTACATGCATATACATACGTATTTACATATGTATATATCTGTATGGAGTGCGACGAACTGGCAGAAACGTTAGCACGCCGGTCGAAATGCTTTGCGGTATTTCGTCCGGCGCTACGTTCTGAGTTCAAATTCCGCCGAGGTCGACTTTGCCTTTCATCCTTTCGGGGTCGATAAATTAATACCAGTTACGCACTGGGGTCGATGTAATCGACTTAATTCTTTTGTCTGTCCTTGTTTGTCCCCTCTATGCTTATCCCCTTGTGAGTAATAAAGAAGCATATACGTATGTATATATCTGTATGTGTACTTAAATTGATATATATATATATATATACAGAGACGCACATAAATATGTATTTGAAATATAAGTTTGGCATAACATCCAAAGTTATACATCAAGTCTCATACATCATATTAACGAATATTCGACTTAAGAATATGTTTCAGTTATTCTACTTTTTGTTATATTCAGTTCTGTTATATTTCATTGTTATTACGGAAGTACACAAGTTAATGGGGGTTTATTTTTTTCATGTAATTATAGCACATATTTTATATCATTATATATTAAGATTGATTATATTTTCTGTTTAATTAGAGCTATGATATCATATATATTTAAAGTGTTTAAAAATATCCGGTAGACTACCAATGTCAGGTTTGCTAAATATTATCGATATTTATTTGGATTATGTATTTGTTTCACACAACCATCAAAAATATTGATTATATAATATTGTTAGTGAGATTATAATAGCCGTGTTTCTACACTATATGCTTAATCTTTCTGTTTGTCTGTGTATTCTTTTTTGATTCTTTTTTAGGGGGCGGTGGGTATTGTTAACATGATACAAAATATATTATTAGTTTCCTCTGAACTTAAAATACATGATAAAACATTTTAGATTTCAACCTAATCTACAATCACTTCCATATAATATAGATTCCGGGTTGTTCGCCGTCTGTTTTATATTTTATTTCTTTCTGATATTTTTCCCCGATTTTTTTTTTCGTACAAATGATTGTTCCTCTACAATAATTTTTTTTCTTTGTTTTTCGCAAAACTATTGTTCAGAAGATTTTGTCTTTATCTCCATTTATTTACATAGCCATTCATCATACTGAAATATAGCGAATCTATAAGCTACACTTCCCAATCTAGAACATTTGATAGCTGGTCGGGAATCTGTGTTAGACTAAAATATTTTAAAACTCTGGATTTCTGCCAATTTTCAACCGAACCTGAAAAGAATAACTGCCAATCCTTTCAGATTATAATTGCCTTCCTCCTTAACAAAATCAATCCCAAGAATGAAGAATTATCAAGTCACATGTCTATAGACTTTTTCCATGTACACTTTTACTGTTGCCGTAAGATTGAATTGCTTTCCGTTTCTGAAGAGATATGGCAAATCTTCTACAGCGATGCATAAGCAATAATTCCATGTATCATTGGTGATATAATATTTCATTGTATCCTGCTGGTATTCACGAGGTCATTCACACACTTCGGCCAAGTTTTAAACACAAACAATCGAAAAAGCACACGTACACGTACAACACAGACACACACAACACACAAATACACACGCATGTATGCATGTATGTATATAAATATGTATATAAATATGTGTGCGGTGTGCCTGTGTATACAGTCACGTGCAAACAGAAGTACAATTATGTATTTGTACATACATATATACATATACATACATATATATATATAGATAGATAGATAGATAGATAGAATAGATAGATAGATAGAAGATAGATAGATAGATAGATAGATAGAAACATAGATAGATAGATAGATAGATAGATAGATAGATAGATATTATAGATAGATAGATAGATAGATAGATAGATAGATAGATAGATAGATAGATAGATAGATAGATAGATAGATAGATAGATAGATAGATAGATAGATAGATAGATAGATAGATAGATAGATAGATAGATAGATAGATAGATAAGTTCAGTAAAATTTAGACTCAGTTGAATATAGTACTTAAGTTAAAGGCACCAGAATTTGGTATAGTGTTATAGCAAAGATTGCTCTACATTTTAAAACTGGTGTAATATTTGCATTGTTCAATTAAATGGAGTCGCTTGAAACGATCGTAAAGTATTACCTGGATTTCAGCTCCTCGTCACTGGAATAATTTAGCGCCTTCAGATTATCATTTCTTCGGCCCCATGAAAGAGGGTGTGTGAGGCAAACATTATTCCAGTGACGAGGAAGTGAAAACTGTAGTGAAGAAGTGACTCAAATAACAATCAACAGAATTTTACGGGGCAGGGATACATGCTCTCATTCGAAGGTGGAACATTTTCATTGAGAAAAAACTGTGACTATGTTGAGAAGTAGGGGTGTGATCCATAGAGGACAGCTTCATTTAACTTAGCGGTTCGGCAAAAGAGACCGATAGAATAAGTACTAGGCTTCCAAATAATAAGTCCTGGGGTCGGTTTGCTCGACTAAAGACGGTGCTCCAGCATGACCGCAGTCAAAGACTGAAACAAGTACAAGAGTACTAATATGTCTCAAGAGAATGAAAATTGTAGCAGAATAATATGAAACATGTATTATTTTATACTTATAGACATGGAGTTCTTTAAAGCTGAATACTGATATTATGACGATTGTAGCTGAAACCAAAAAGAAAATTGAATAAAATAAAGCATAAAAATTTATGATATATTCCATTTTATTAAATTGAAATTTGTTCCAATAATGAAACACAAATATTGAATGATATAGAATTGTGACAAGATTATTCTCTTGAGAGCAATAGAAATGAACGAGCAATGAACCAACATTCCATCATTAATTTGAATGACAAACGGTTGAAGTTATTCCCCTTGCCGTTCTTCACCTAAATTAATCACTTTAGCTAATAATTATCTCTCCGTATTACTGTTGTTGATTTGACTAGTTAATGTTTCTTGTTTCAATATATTAACTAAATTAACATCAACATTATTAAGTAGAATTCATTGGCAAACTGACATTATTTAAAGACTGTATTACTAAACACTTCCAGCTGCTCTGCTTTGCAGAAACTCTGGTTACAAAATTCTCTTCTTACGTGCATTGCAAAATATGACAGAGAATTTCAGAATACGTTGTTCATATTTCCCTTGCGGAATTTTGATTAAATTTTAATAATTTTAAAGGCACAATCACAATAGGTGAGATAAAATGTTTTACACTTTTATACACCATGATGCTGCTTGCTTCTTTACTTTATTTAACATTCATATAATGGCGTTGATTATTCGTGTGATTTTATACCAATTCAAGTCATTAAATTTATCTGTTTCTCTACATCTTTTTTCATTGTTCATCTCCTTCGTGTCATCACCTATCGACGCCCTTCTCCATCCTTCACCAATTTTACATCACTTTTTATTCTTTCTAATACCTCGCTACCCTATTCGTCCATGCAACACTTCAACTGACCCCGGCTGTGCTCCTGAGTTTCATCATACAGTACCCTTCCACGGAAACTCTAATTGCAAATTTGACGTCGGCGGGATTCGAACACAAAGACTTGACAGAAATAATACCAGAAATTTTCTCTGACACGCTAACGACTCTACCAATCCATAATGAGGTCAGTTCCTATTGGTGGAACTCCGTCGTTTGCGACGACGAGGGTTCCAGTTGACCCGATCAACGGAACAGCTTGCTCGTGAAATTAACGTGCAAGTGGCTGAGCACTCCACAGACTCGTGTACCCTTAACGTAGTTCTTGGGGAGATTCAGCGTGATACAGAGTTTGACAAGGCTGGCCCTTTAAAATACAGGTACAGCAGAAACAGAAAGAGAGAGTGAGAGAAAGTTGTGGGGAAAGAGTACAGCAAAGTTCACCACCACCCGCTTTTCGCTCAATAAACACTCACAACGCCCTGTCAGGCAGTCGAAACCGCGAGTCCGCTGCCCTAACCACTGGACATTTGCGCCTCCACTCAGTTCCTACTATAAGTTATACAAGGAGATGATGCGATGCAAACACCAAAGAATGTTCACAAGTTCTTCATACATGAAGCAAATGCTAATGGCTGAGTCTTAGATGGCAAAAAAATGTCAGTAAGCATCGGTTCTCATTGTCTTGTGTGTTGAGTCCGTGCCCGGCAACAATATTATGCCACTCTTTTCTTCCTCTGTTTATTTCTCTTCAAAGGCTTTGCTATGTATACATCCAATAATATGCGTGGGCGAATGCGTATATGCGTGATAGTGTGTACGTGTGGGCATAAAATTGTGATTTTATACTGCCGGTTTTATTTATATATATTTTTTAATTCAGTCGGAAATCAACTCGAATTTTAGATATTCTTTTCTACTCTAGCCACAAGACCAGGCATTTTTGGCGAGGGGGTCAGTCGATTAGATCGACGCCAGTACACAACTGGTACTTTATCCCTGAAAAAATGAAAGGCAATGTCGACCTCGGCGGAATTTGATCTCGATTTATTATATTGAAATTAATAAAAGAATAGTTGTTGTAACGGATTTCACGTTGCGACACGATTTTCGAGCACAAAGCAGATCTTCCGTAATGCGGGGGCTGTCTTTACGTCATTTCCAATGTGTAAAGCAGACATACATAAATATCACATTCCAAGTGCCATTCAACACGATGATTATTCACATAATTAGAATAGGAATTCGATAATTTTTCAATTGCTAATAAACTTGAACTCTACATGAATATCATTAATGAATAATAGTTGATGTTCAATAGGGTTTGAGCGATTGATTTATGGCCATTTATTGACGTATGCGCCATTCACTAATCTTAGCCTACCAAGGAAATTGATTAGCTTTATAAAATTCAGGTTATTCTCTTTTGTTTGCTAAACAATTAAACAGACTGTCCACATTAAGAGACACACATAAAATTTAGACATAATAATGAGGAGTTCATAAATAATGGCTGAAGGCGTGTGGCCTAATGGTTGGGGTGTTTAGCTCACCAGCACAAGATTGCAGTTTCGATTCTTGTTCCAGGTGGAGTGTTGCGTTCTTCAGCAAAACAGTTCATTTCCCGTTGTTTCAATCCACGCACCTTTAAATGAGTAACCCCGTAGCAGAGTGTCCTATGACCGTGTAACCCCTATGGCATTCCCAATCAGGGAGACTGTTAGTATCTCGGTTACTTATGCATCATGGAAATCGGATAAGTGCGCCGATGGGTCCCAAGACTCGAGAATTACTTAAACAAAGGATTACATTTGTTATATGCTCTTTTATTCTATTTGTTTCAGTCATGTGACTGTGGTCATGCTGGAGCACCACCTTTAGTCGAGCAAATCGCCCCCAGGACTTATTCGTTGTAATCGTAATACTTATTCTATCGGTCTCTTTTGCCGAACCGCTAAGTTACGAGGACGTAAACACACCAGCATCGGTTGTCAAGCGATGTTGGGGTAACAAACATGACACAAAGGTATACACACACACACACACACAAACACACATATATATATATATATATATATATATATATATACACATATATACAACGAGCTTCTTTCAGTTTTTGTCTACCAAATCTACTCACAAGGCTTTGGTCGCTCCGAGGCTATAGTAAAATACAGTTGGCCAAGATGCCACGCAGTTGGACTGAACTCGGAACCATGTGGTTTGTAAGCAAGCTACTTACCACACAGCCACTCCTACGCCTATATATATTTTCACTATTTTTGCATTGTTTTCTTCTTTTTGCTGTTAGAATTTTCACCCCACATTCAATCGCACCAATCTCACCGCACATAGCTGAGTGCTTATAAGGCTTTTATTATAAATATTTATAATTTGAAGCATCCGCATACAATTACCTTTTAACATACGTCAGTTATAAACGACTGTATATATTTATTTAATATATGCGAAGATGCTTTTGTGAGCAATCTAAAGGCAAAGCATTTTTTAAAAAAATATTAATTTTAAACAAGCCTTCTGTATCAACTCGACATTTAGATAACTGACATTTACATTACAATTTTAAAATCACGCTGTCATCTGATAGGAATTTTTATAAGAATCTTACATGTACAAATTTTCTTAATAATATCGTTTCCATTGAGTAACTTTATATCAAAATCCGATAGCCACCTGCTTTATAGATATATTTCCCTTACGTTGAGAGTTATAAATATTGATAAATTATATACAATTACACTTATGATACATAACCTTAGTAAATATCATTAAACTAATTGCACTCCGTAAACTAATTACAAAAATATATAATATTGTTAACTGTTCAATAATTCATATTATAGTTTAATTAAAACTATACAGGTGACTATTTGAAATATTAAACTTATACATTTTATATTATATAAGGTGTACGAATACCTCAAATGGCGTACAACAGATATGCTCAGAAAGCATAAAATGGCTAAAATCCAACATGAAAAATGTGAGACGGAATCCAGGCAATCAAGGGTTCCTTATAAGAAATTTAGCGATGAAGGTGATAAAAGTATAATAGACATATATAACTAATTCTTTTATAACTCTTCCTTTCTCTTTCAAGTTGTCTGCTCTTAGGTAGGTCCTCACCTGGTGATCCTTCTCCAGCACTCTCTAACCTGTTCTTTTTTCTTCATTGATTGATAATATCTTCCATCATCTTCGCTCTCCTTCTCCTTCTCGGTCTTCTCCTCTCTGTGTTTTTTCTCCTAACACTGTGTCCCTCTAACCTAATATCTTCCATCCATTTTGTGTTCCTACACCATTCGCCACCAGAACCCCATTTCACAAATCTCCTCTCTCCACTCTTGATGTTCCATATTTCTGAGCCTTGGAGGAGCACACTCATTCAAGGATTTTCACCAGCTTCTTCTCTTCAAGTCACTTTCATGCTTTTGGTGAGCAGTGTTTCATGTTGTTGAAGTGTTTCATGTTTGTTCGACCATGGAACTTCTTGCTCTGATTTCCCTCTCACTTCTTCAATCATTCGAGAGAAGGCTTCCTAAGAAGCCAATCGATAATATATTGCTTTCGCTAATCTCTTTCTATATAAAGCTGAAGTTGTCTGTGTATGGCAGGTTTGGTAGCCTTCAACTAACATTATCTCCTCCGAGACCCTGCGGCGCAAGTTGACCAAAATTGAAAGTATGATAGAAGAAGGCATGCTCTTTTTTCCATAGAAGAGAAAATCAAATCGGACCATGTTAACATCAAAAATTATTTACATCAAAAAGGTGCCTTTTTTTCTATGAAAATCCCTATTTTTTACGACTGCTGTATTGCCATGTTTCGGTGTATTTCAACCAGAAAAACGTTCACTTAAACGTTCACTTAAAGAGAATAACAAGCTACATAATGCAAAAATTTTACTTTTCAAAAATTCCAATTCTAAAGGGTCGAAACAAACCCAAGCAACACCGGTCGATACTGCTGGTATATTCCTAAATGTATTATGTTAGTATACAAGAGCCTAAATGAATGAATGCCTAGGTTTTTATTTGTATTCGAACAAGGCTGACTTCAGACTATACAACAAGAGCTATAAAATGCATTGTATGTAATTTGATGTAATTTGATGATGCCCAGACTTAAAATATTATGGATATTTCATTTTGGCACACGAACAAACCTGCCATATTGCGTTGCACAAAATGGACGCTCGATGAATAATGTTAACTGCAGAACTATTTATACATTTTATTATTGATTAACAATGTTTAACTTATTATATATTTATTCGTTATGTCCTTTTTATTAATCGATTCTCGATGACCATTTTACACCTCTGAGATCATTATCTCTATACAAATGACCTTGTCTGTAGTTTACCCATCATATACATAAAATATCGAGGAGAATTCTATCATCCTGGCAGGCTTACAAAGCATATCCTACACGGTCATTGTGCCTGCTAATAAGAGCAGTCAAATTTACTTTAGGTCACTCCTTAGCGTTCGTAAAATGCGAAGCACATATTTGGCAATGTATAAAGTTTTGCATCAAAACGATACCCCTACCTAAAGGCGATGAGCTGGCAGAAACGTTAGCACACCGGGCGAAATGCTTAGTGGTATTTCGTCTCTCGCTACGTTCTGAGTTTAAATTCCGCCGAGATCGACTTTGCCTTTCATCCTTTCGGGGTCAATAAATTAAGTACCAGTTACGCACTGGGGTCGATATAATCGATTTAATCCGTTTGTCTGTCCTTGTTTGTCCCCTCTGTGTTTAGCCCCTTGTGGGTAGTAAAGAAATAGATACCCCTACCTAGAAAAAAGCAAAGTTTAGAGGCATGAATGACAGTTCGAAATATCTGAGAGAGGTCAACCAAGAATTGAAAACAGTGGAGAAATATTGTTGATGGTGTGTGTTCCATCAGCTTCAATAAATTAAGGTAATTACTGATATAATATAATTGCTTATACCTTCCACCTATGTTTAAGATGCATGTTTCGGAATCTAAAATATTTCTATAAATATAATCTTGTTATTGCACAGAAGAATACACCATTTACTTACGAAATGATGGAATTAACGCTTCATAAATTTAAGTTCGTTATATTTTTAAACTTCACCGATTGGCAGGTTTATTCATCCGTCTTTAATATTCCAGGTTGTCCCTGATTTCCGTTGAGAAAATAACAAGGAGTGAAACACCTTTATAAAGCTGTCACTATGTTAAGAATTAAACACATATAAACCTTAAATTATATTTAGTAGGCTTACGGTTCAAAACATGAAACTGCCTTCGTAAGTTTGAGGATTTCGGTAAATGGCGAGTGCTTGATACTTTGTCATGATTCTCCAAGAAAGCATTCTTTCAGAAATCAGTGAAGATGTTCAGCAGATAAAAATCTCGAAATTAATTTTCGTTTTAAATTTTGGCACAAGGCCAGCAATTTTCAGGGAGAGGGCTTACATCGTTTACATCGACCCCAGTCCTCGACTGGTACTTACTT
>NC_043008.1:44880893-44893393 GCF_006345805.1 Octopus sinensis
TTTCTTCAAAGCTGCAAACATTATGAAATATTATTTGGCAGATATTGATAAGTAAATCTGTATATACACGCATATAAAAAGTCTAAGCACTGACAACCACTTACACACACATATCATACATACACGTACACCACGCACATACACACAAGCATGCATATATATATACATATATATATATATATATATATCATATATAATATATATATATATATTATATATATATATAAAACATATAAATATATATATATGTATATATATATATATTATGTATATATATATACAAACATATATATATATACGTATATATATACATATAACATATAGATATGTATATAAATATGTATATATATATTTATATCTGTGCGTGTATGAATGTAAGTCTGTATGCGTGTATATATGCATGTATATATAAAAATATGTTTATGTGCATGTGTACAACAGTATATGTATATAATTATACATTTATTACACCCGTTAATAATTGTACATCGCTATTCAAAATCAATATGTTATCGTACATTTCTCTTTTTGGCTCTAGTTTCTGTCTCTAAATATAGTCACCCGTACATACATATTTACAGACTCATAGGTGCATACATACATATATATATATATATATTCGTATATACATGTATTAATGTATATACATAGATATGTATATTATACTCATAGTTGTGTGTGTGTGAGTGTGTGTGTCTCTGTGAACGTATATATGCTTCGTGGGATATTTAGTGACAGTTAATAATTGGTATATTACTCTCTTCAAACCACGTAAAAGGTTTGTATTGCTTTCAGTTCGCAAGTGGCAGAGAAAAATGGTAACAAAAGAAATAAGTAGACATGCGGTAATTGCTGTCATATGTACGGAACTGATCTAGAAAATAATTGCCGACTTTCCACATGTTGCAAAATCTTATGTAAACAAAAACTAAAAGAATGGTCACCAGCGGTTCAGTACGTGCTACAGAATCTTTGTTATAGGAATGTAAACTTTACCGATATCTGTCAACTTCGCAGATTGGCGACCTCAAGATTTTTTATGGCGTATGACGTAATATAAGTGCAAACAATAAAAGGTCTTGCTATTGAAACATATGTAGCGTTGAACTCGCAATGCCATTAATTTTAACGAGTTTTTTTACCGTAAACTATATGTAGCTTCTAGATTTGGAAATGAGTAGAGTACCTCTTACTTGTTTAAAATTGTTCCAAATATCTAAGAGAATACTGGAATGCTATTAATAGATTGATTTACTAATTACTTAATTAATGTTCTTTCTGAATATTCTATAGGTGATCACTGATGGATGCTACTAAACTAATGACCACAATCGATGTGATTCCAAATAATTTATACGTCTGTGCATATGTATATTTCTGTATACATTCATGTATATATATATATATATATACTAGACTAGACTACCCGTGATCCGTTGGGGCACTGGAGGAGTCTGGGTTTCCCAGCAACGGAGTTTTGTTTCGTGTTTTTTTTTGCCATGTTATTTTGCATGCTTTCGGCGAATGTCACATCGAAATCACGCGTAAACGGCTTCTTTCCCTAGAAAAAGAAATATTTGGCTATTATTTCTTGTCCGTCCTGCTACCACGTAACAGTTATTTACGGGCAATTTATCGCAAATAGCTATTACGCGGTAGCAGGGTGTGCTAGAAATACCAGCCACATTTTTTAAGGTGAGATACGTTGAATACACCCGAAAGAATCTTATGAACTGGTCTGTTACGAAATATTTACTGTATTTTTAAAGACATTTCGGCTTTAAAATATTTTGCCTATCATAATGTGAGGAATGGAAAGACTAGATTTTCTCCCCTTTCAGGGTGAAGTTATTTTCGGAGTATTTTCCCGCTAAGCACCGTTTTGGGTATTTATACTACAAAACACCGACTATTTCAATAACTACTGATCCGATTCCGTTCGTATCCACATTTCAGGGCACTTTACTTTAAAAGTATTTTCATAACATGCTCCAGTTTGGCTGTGTAACATTGCAAGTAAGCAAGAAAACAAGATTGAACTGTTTTCAATGGTATATAGATATACTTATATGTGTATATATATATATATGTATATATATATATATATATATATATATATATATATATTATATATGTCCTCGTGTGTGCGTGCTCATATGTGTGCATGTGTTTACGTTTGTGTGTGTGTGTGTATAAGCAGGCGCTAACATGAGTGTGTGCTGAGAATATTCAGTTAACTGTGTAGGACTTGTGAGGGAGTGGCTTCTGATTACGGTATATCCAGAGGCCCCATTGCATGTTTGTATATATGTATATATATATATCTGCGTGCATGTGTGTGTTTATGTATTATATAATGTGTAGTTATACGATATATATATATTATATATATCTATATATATATATATTTATGTATATATGTATGTATATATATATATACACAATTGGGGCTCCGGGTATCCAACAAAATATATATATGTTATACCGAGAAGATAGATAGGCATATGTATAAACATGCATACAGTATTTTGTCTATATACACTCATACACTTGCGTATATTTTCTTCTATGTGTAAATATAATAGACTGTACGCATATAAATAACTGTAAATTAATGTGTGCTGTGCACGTATGTACCCGTGTGTGAATCTCTGTATACCAATGTATGATATTGACTTTTATATAATCTGTGTAATTCTATGTACGATTCCATGCTTGTTCTTCATTTTTATTTTGCTTTGTTTAAGATAAATAAATTTTTGTATTAATGTATTTGGGGAGAAAACCAATGCGTCTGAAGCGTGTTGGCTTTCTAAGTGTGTGTGTTAGTATAATGTATGCATATTTTTTTTGTCTTTATATGTATTTACATCTGTTTACGTGTGTATTTAATTTAGGAAAACTTTTTTTTCTGCTGGAAAATATGAAGAAAAATATATAAAAACGATTACATTCAAAGAGGAAGATGAGAAGAAATGAAAACTTGAAAACAGACGATAGTTTCATAATAAATTAAATTAGCTTCAAACACAGTTTGTGTGTTTATGGTGAACAGCGACTGTGAGTGCCAGAGCTGATATAGCTATGATCATCAATGTTTACATATATATGTTTGTGAGTGTGGTGTGGTGAATGCATGTACGTCTAATGTATGTATTTTATGTATGTATGTATGTATGTATGTATGTATGTATGTTGTAATGTACGTACGTATGTATGTATGTAAGTATGTATGTAAGGATATGTGCATATATGTATAAGTATCTATGTAAGTATGTTTACATATATATGGTTGTGAGTGTGGTTTGGTGAGTGCATGTACGTCTATGTATGTATATATGTATGTATGTAACTATATATGTATAATCTATATATGTATATAATGTATAAGTATAGAAAATATGTATGTTCATATATATTGGTTGTGTGTGTGGTGAGTGCATGTACGTCCTATGTATGTATATATGTATGTAAGTATATATGTATATATCTCTATATGTAATATATGTATAAGTATAATAAGTATGTTATGTTTGCATATATATGGTTGTGAGTGTGTATGGTGAGTGCATGTACATCTATGTATATGTATGTAAGTATGTATATATTCTTATATGTATGTAAGTATATATATATATATATATATATATATATATATATGTATGTATATATGTATGTATATATATTATATACACATTGGGGCTCCGGGTATCCAACAAAATATATATATGTATATACCGAGAAAGATAGATAGGCATATGTATAAACATGCATACAGTATTTTGTCTATATACACTCATACACTTGCGTATATTTCTGTCTATGTGTAAATATAATAGACTGTACGCATATAAATAACTGTAAATTAATGTGTGCTGTGCACGTATGTACCCGTGTGTGAATCTCTGTATACCAATGTATGATATTGACTTTTATATAATCTTTGTAATTCTATGTACGATTCCAATGCTTTTTCTTCATTTTTATTTTGCTTTGTTTAAGATAAATAAATTTTTGTATTAATGTATTTGGGGAGAAAACCAAATGCGTCTGAGCGTGTTGGCTTTCTAAGTGTGTGTGTTAGTATATGTATGCATATTTTTTTTGTCTTTATATGTATTTACATCTGTTTACGTGTGTATTTAATTTAGGAAAACTTTTTTTTCTGCTGGAAAATATGAAAGAAAAATATATAAAAACGATTACATTCAAAGAGGAAGATGAGAAGAAATGAAAACTTGAAAACAGACGATAGTTTCATAATAAATTAAATTAGCTTCAAACACAGTTTGTGTGTTTATGGTGAACAGCGACTGTGAGTGCCAGAGCTGATATAGCTATGATCATCAATGTTTACATATATATGTTTGTGAGTGTGTGTGGTGAATGCATGTACGTCTATGTATGTATGTATGTATGTATGTATGTATGTATGTATGTATGTATGTATGTATGTACGTAGTATGTATGTACGTATGTATGTATGTAAGTATGTATGTAAGTATATGTGCATATATGTATAAGTATATATGTAAGTATGTTTACATATATATGGTTGTGAGTGTGTGTGGTGAGTGCATGTACGTCTATGTATGTATATATGTATGTATGTAACTATATATGTATATATCTATATATGTATATATGTATAAGTATATAAATATGTATGTTCATATATATATGGTTGTGTGTGTGGTGAGTGCATGTACGTCTATGTATGTATATATGTATGTAAGTATATATGTATATATCTATATATGTATATATGTATAAGTATATAAGTATGTATGTTTGCATATATATGGTTGTGAGTGTGTATGGTGAGTGCATGTACATCTATGTATGTATGTATGTAAGTATGTATATATGCTTATATGTATGTAAGTATATATATGTATATATGTATATATGTATAAGTATATATGTATGTTTACATATATATGTTTCTGGGTGTGTGTGGTGAGTGCAAGCACATCTATGTATGTATGTATGTATGTAGGTAGGTAGGTTGGTAGGTATGTATGTAAGTATATATGTACATATGTATATATGTATATAAGTATATATGTATAAATGTATATATTTATACGTATATATGTATGTAAACATATATATGTTTGTGAGTCTGTGTGGTGAGTGCATGTACGTCTATGTATGTATATATGTATGTATGTAAGTATGTGTGAATGTATGAATGCGTTCATTTGTATGTCTGTGTGTCTGAATATATGAGAGTGTGTGGCTGTGTAGATTGTGAATTACAGTAGATACTGCATGCAATCATTTTTGAGTATAGAATCTCTATACTCCAGTTTATAAAGTAAGAGAGAAGCATTTAAGAATGTATCTGGTAATTATATAAAGCAACACTGATCTAGCAAATACCTTTGGTATTTCAATAAAAAAAAATTGTTCCCATATTCGTGGTTTTCTATCAGTTCTCATAAGTTTAGTGGCAGTTTCATTGTACGACCAGGAACATTTACATGCCTGCACTAAATGTTCCTTATTGACTTCGGGCATCACATTGACAATAGCAGCCTTCAGTGAATCTATGATATACCGAAAATACCAATAAATGCTCCTTTCGTCAACGAACCAAACGTAACAGTCCGTGGGATTTAAATCTCGCGAGTTTGGGAGGCCACATGTTTTGTGTTTCATAATCGTAATGATTGATTGACTCCCCATGTTTAGGTTACCAGGATTTTGTGAGAAGGTACTGAGTTTGTGTCATTTTTTTTTTTTTGATTTTCTGAACATGTATAACCTTCCAGTGTGTATTCATCCATACATAGCATGAGAATTCTCTCCAACGCCTCAGCTCTAACTTCCAAGGCAGCACGGTAATATGTGAGGTGGCATGAGACTACTTTTGTTGCTTACAAGTCTAGGACATCGCAAGTAGCTGGAAACCTAGTGGGTATTATTCTAGAAACATCACATCAGAAGAATCTCCATAGAGCCACCGGTCATTTCTTCGGTTACACTCTTGGCCTAAGTCGAAAATTTTCGTAGTTGGAAAGAAACAAACCCAGCCATGCTCGACAGTGCTTATAACCTTGCTAATTAATTCGTACAGCGTGCAGTGTATGAAATAAATCTTATCTAAACAGAATTTTATAAAGTAAAATCTATACGAATTTAACCACTATGGAATACACTAATCTGCAAAGAAAGTGTAACATATGGAAGTATAAAAAATCCATGCTTATTTTGTTATAAGTATTGAGAAAAGTGTCCGCAAACTGATCGGATCGAAACATATATATTCCAACCGAATATATCTAATACAGAATAGGAACACATGCCTTCCTAGAATATGAGACATTATGCAATTATTGTACTTCAATATATTATGTAATATTGAGCAACATAGAGCATTTGCTTAATGCCATATGATATCAAGAGCTTAAAATATTGCGTCCATAATATAATTATGTGTAACAGCAATATCAAGTGATATTATGTAATATAATATAATAGCATTTAAAGGTGTGTGATGGCAGTTATGAAATTAGCTTGCTGTAGAATTTTGTATTTATAGAAGTAAAGAAACATTTTAATTTTGCCGATCTTGCATGTTTCTGACTTCACTTGATAACATGCAACGAAAGCAGTTATATAATGAACGCCTGGCATCTTGGTACTTATTGAGAAATTAAGATATAATTAGCTTGATTAGTTTAAGTAGTCTCACTTGTGCACTTGTGGCTTTAAAGGTGTACTCCACTAGAACCTGATACACATTTCAGTACGTGCTTCGATGAAGGAGATGTAAATATTGAGACTGCGTCAATTTGATAACCATACTTATAATTTTACAATGTGTGCGTGTGTGTGTGTGGTAAATATTTATAATTATTATGATCTTATAGCTTATAAGAGATCACCGTATATTGGCTAAAGAAAATAGTGTCATTTGGGACACATAAGCCTTCGACGGAAAATGATTGGGTAGCAGTATGTATGGGGATCGAACCCACAGCTACATATATGTATGTATGCATGTATGTATGTATGTATGTATATATGTATGTATGTATGCATGTATGTATGAAAGGATGCATATATGTATTTAGGTATGTATGTATGTACGATATTATTCAGTTTATTTCAAGATTTCTTGCCAATAGAGAAAGAACCAGTTTCTAACCTAGATCCAGGTCTTTTTTATTGGTATTTCAAGATCAACAACAGGGTCTTTTTGTATGTATGTATGTATGTATGTATGTATGTATGTATGTATGATGTATGTATGTATGTACGTATGTATGTATGTATGTATGTATGTATGTATGTATGTATGTATGCGTGCATGTATGCCTGCATGTATGTATGTATGTATGTATGTATGTATGTATGCATGTTAGTCATTCATTGAATATTTACACTAATTACGTTAATTCAGGTGAACACTTGTGTACCGAGCGTAATTTGCTACTGCAGCCCATCTACAATTCAGGTATCGATATCTCATCAAGCAATGAAATAGCTCTGTACGTGTTTCGGCACCTTCCATCGCGACCCCAAAGCTACCCGTAGACCACCCACCGGCATAAGCGACAAAGCCCCTGCGCAATAACCCGAGCTTTGTTGTGTCAGGTGTTGCGTCTGTGGGTGAAATCTTTTGATCCTTCTGAACGTTTGTGTTTTGTTGCATCATTCGTCGCCTCTCTTGACTCTGGTGTTGTGGTTTCCTTTCGCAGCAGCTTCCGACAAATTTCTGGCAGCCATTTTTTCCTTTCGTTCGCAATTTGTCGTAGACTCGTGAGCATCCAGTAAACCCCGCTTCCAACAAATTCTCAAAGCTTTCTTTACAGTGATTGGTTTCGTCTCCGATTTTCTCTGCAAAGTCAAGTTGGTGAATGCAGAGTTCGAACTTCAAAATCATACATTACAGATATAAATAATCTTTTGATACGATTTAATTACAGTTAATGGGAATTAATCTTAGAGGATTCGATGGCAAAAACAATCAGAAGAAATGAATTTGTGTGGTAGGCCCAGTACTGTGGAGGCACAATGGCCCAGTGGTTAGAGCAGCGGACACGCGGACGGAGGATCGCGATTTCGATTCCCAGACATACATACATACATGCATACATGCATACATACATACGTACGTACGTACATACATACATACATACATACATACATACATACATACATACATACATACATACATACATACATACATATATGTAGCTGTGGGTTCGATCCCCATACATACTGCTACCCAATCTTTTTCCGTCGAAGGCTTATGTGTGCTTATTGAGCGAAAACACTTAAAGCTCCACGAAGCTCCGGCAGGCGGGGGTGGCGACCCCTGTTGTACTCTTTCGCCCCAACTTTCTCTCACTCTTTCTCCCTGTTTCTTGGGTAACGCTGCAATGGACTGGCGTCCCGCCCAGCTCGGGGAACACATACACCACAGAAACTGGGAAACCGGGCCCATGAGCCTGGCTAGTCTTGAAAAGGGCGAAAAGAAAGGCCCAGTACTATTAGAAAGGTTGATATCCATCACTTACAGATCAATCATATACAGTTAAACATTTGTATAAAACAATTGGCTATAACTGTGTATGTGTGCGTGTGTGTAGTTGTATGTGCGTGCTTATATGGATATATATATGTGCGTGTTTGTGTGGTGTGTCAATGAAGTCACATGTTCTGGCGATTGGGTTCTGAACATATAAGCGTAAATTTCCTTGTGTTTTTGCGCAACGCATACCATTTTGCATTGCTTAAACACCATCGTCTGAGAAATGAGGGTGAATCTACAGTTGAGGCAGATCATATCCTGGGTACTCCTCTCGATGCTTTTTTTTTTTACTTTTATATTCTGTTCTAAACTTAAAAGCAAAGATAACAATAGTAGAAGAGTTAATAAAATTCAATACATATGACGTCCTTTCAATCCAGCAGATCAAGAGAATTTGGTTAAAATTTTCTCTTTCTCAAGTGGCATTTCTTAATTCCTTTGATATGTCTGATATTATCAACGGTTACACAGTATCTCACGTGAAATAAAGAGCAAAAAATCCTCAATGCAAAGACTTGATAGAGTAGGAATTACAGTATAACCTGATAGAATTGTGGTTGATGAAAGAACGACAGTAATCAGTTCTTGAAACAATAACATTATATATTACTGGATAATTTTTTTCTTTGGATTTCATTATTATGAACTGTTGATAAAGAACATTAGAATTTATCACTTTTATTCATGCTGTTCGTTTTATCGAAACATGATTTGGTGAATAGTTCATACTGAAACGAGATTCCACAACAATGTGACAACAGTATTGTATTTTGTTTTTGTCTTTTTTGTTTTTTCTTTTTTTTTTCTTTTTTTCATGTTGTCCAGTCACGTCTAGGTATTGTGATAAAATTAGAGCTAGGAATTGAAAATTGATTATTAGTTCCAGGAACTGGGAGAATATATGGTCGGAAAGGAATAATACGTGATGAAGCAACTGCTGTCACGGCGTTCCCTCTGCTGTCTTGGACAATATATATGGCGTATATATCAAACGACTTAACCCTGAGATATATCTGAACAGGATTCTTGTTGCTATTTATCCCCCAGATAAACCATGGTAGAGTAGATCTAAAGCGTTCCAATTCTGACCATCAGTTTTTGTATTGCATCTCAAAGAACATTTTGCTCAATATCTCTTTTCGTAGGCAGGAAGAATTCCGCTTTTGTGAACAAATTGCAGCACTGGGAATAAACAGAGTTATGAATGTTCCGTTCCCTTACCATAAACAAACGACGTCCATACAAGAGAATAAATGGAATCTTTACTTGATTCCCGCTGGAAGGTTCTAGAAATCTCCCCACACCATATTGAAAAATATTTCACTACCGTATAATACATACATTATAAATAAAGAGCCACATAATTGCCCCGTTCTCCTTTTCTTTCTTCTCGGGCAATTTCACTCTATCCGATAAAGAGCTATGCTCGAAGCCATATTTCTACCCATATTTTTTTCTATCAAAATCTAATATCTTCACTGCGTACCTCTCATGCACATTTATGGATTTTTCTCGTTTCTTTATCTCGGGTTTGCCTATATATTCTTTTATTTGTTTCAGTCATTTGACTGCGGCTATACTGGAGCACCGACTTTAGTCGAGCAAGTTGACCACATGCCTGGTTCTTTGTAAACCTAGTTCTTATTCTATCGACTTCTTTTGCCAGACCGGTATGTTACGGGGACGTAAACACACCAGCATCGGTTGGCAAGCGATGTTGGCGGAGATGTACAAACACAGACACACAAACATAAATGTATACATACGACGGGCTTCTTTCAGTTTCCATCAACCAGATCCACTCGCAAGGCTCTGGTCGGCTCGAGGTTATAGTAGAGACACTTGCCCAACGTGCTACGTAGTGGGACTGAACTCTGCTTGGAACCATATGTTTGGTAAGCAAGCTACTTACCACACAGCCACTCCTGCGCCCATAGGTATATATATATTATATATATATATATATATATATATATATATATATATATATATATATATATTGAATGTATGTATATAGGGAGAATGCATGGCTTAGTAGTAAGGGCGTTGCACTCTCGATCGTGTGGTTTCAATTCCTAGACTAGGTTCTACATTGTGTTTTTGAGCAAAATGTTTGCTCTCACGTTGTTCTGCGATCACTTCGACACCTGATGGGTGGAATGAGTTAACCTATAGTACATATATACATGTATGTATGTATGCATGTATGTATGTATGTATGTATGTATGAATGTATGTATGAATGTATGTTTGTATGTATGGATGCATGAATCTATGTATGTATGTATGTAGTATGTATGTATGTATGTACGTATGTAAGTATGTACGTATGTATGTACGTATGTATGTAAGTATGTATGTATGTATGTATGTATGTATGTATGTATGTATGTATTTGTGTGTGTATGTATGTATGCATGTATGTATGTTTGTATGTATGTATGTGCGTACACACTGTGTCATTTTTATTCCAAGGTGGGGGTGGAATAAATTTGAATTCTGTTTCCTGTGTGGGCGACAAAGAAGAAACTGGATTGACTAAATGACGAGATTAAATTTAAATGTCAGGCAAAACAGACGATAAGAAAAATCGTTGTAAGATAATGCGCAGGTATATATTACTCATTTAGTTAAAAAGATATATGAAATGTCATAGCTTCTTTTGTAGTGATTCTCTCTGCAAGGTAGAGCAAGCAACATAATTATTTAGTTTCACGAATAACTTAATTCTGCCATTGGTTACGCTATTTGTCAAACGCGTTTTGATGTGTATTGTCAGGTCAGAAACCTAGCAAACGATTTTAGCTAGGAACAGCTTCAGGTTTTCAGACTAAAATTTCACTCGTACAAATTGTATTATGTGTTCAAAGATAATCTTTCGATGCTAATGCGCAATTTAATGTCGTCTTATCGATTCTTCAATGGTGAATATTTCATATTATAGAATACTGCCTAATTGTACTTTAAGAGGATTATAAGAAATGGCAATAAGATCTTGTATGTAAGTTACATATTACGGCTCAATAATAACTTGAACAGTAATCATCTCCCTAGTTTTTCTCTCAAACAACGTACCCGTCATATGTCAAATAAGTCAAGAAAATATTGTAAATATTACTGAAAATATGTATAAAAACGATGGATTATACAAAAATGTAACATTATCCACTTTGATTGTGAAATAAGCTCATTATTTATTATTAAGCGTATCTTGACATTAAGAATTGATATTTTGAATATTTTAAGAAATATTTGTAAGCAAAATATTTGCGTCATTTCTAAGGATTGATGGATTTAATATTCGAAATACTAAAAAAGAGGCGAGTTGGTAGAATCCTTACCGCACCGGTCAAAACGCATAGCGGCATTTCGCTCGTCTTTACAGTCTGAGTTCAAATTCCGCCGTGGTCGAATTTGCCTGTTATTCTTTAGGGGTTGATAAATTTGTAACAGTAAAAAACTGGGTCCATGTAATCGACTTAATCCTTCTCCAATATCGCTAGCCTTGAGTCAAAAATTGAAACTAATGTTACATAGAAAGAAATTATTTAAAATGTTTCACTTAAACATAACTATTGGGTTTTACATATCGATAACTAATACCATAGACATTGTTTGTTGTTTGTTCCTTCTTGGGTCACGCCTGGCTCATAAAGGCCAGTTTCCAGGTTTCTTTGGCATATAGGTTCCCCACCTTGACGGGACGCTTGTCCGTCGCAGGTGAGCTGCAATATGCAGGAGGAAAGAGTGAGAGAAAGTTGTGGCGAAAGAGTCAGCAGAGGTTCGCCATTACCTTCTGCCAGAGGCGCATGGAGCTTAAGTGTTTCACTCATGAACACGCACATCGCCCGGTCTGAGATTCGAACCCGCGATCCCTCGACCGTGACCCCCTGCTCTAACCACTAGGCCATGTGCCTCTACATTGTCACCGGCGTGCCAGCACTTTGCCTTTTTA
>NC_043008.1:44895893-44898131 GCF_006345805.1 Octopus sinensis
TTGATACACAGATTCAGTAGAATCCAGGCACATTAATATATAGGAGGCAGGAAATGGCTGGGTACAACAACATAGCGCTTGCCGAGAGATAAACATTGAGGACATCGTGTGTTGTTAGGATTATGGAAATATGCATGTACAAAGTCAAATTTTTAAACGTAGATACGACCCCGGGGCTGATTATTTCTTGATGTGGTGTAGATATAAAATTAAATGCAATGTTTGTCTTTTACAACCATATCCGGTTCCTTAACTTTGATGGTTCGGTCTGTATGTATTGAAAAGTCCCAAAGAATTATTACATTGTCTCCCTCAGTTCCAGCCTGAGGGTCGTGATTATATCACTTGTCGATTGTTTTGATTTTATAATGCCGACATATTAACCAGTGTAGATATTGGCCTACTCTGTCATGTCTTTGATTCATACTCCACTGATGCTAAAAAAATTTTTCCATGCCATTAATTTCATCTTCTTTACAGCAACGGTTGCCGCACTTCCTTACATATTTCAGCTTGGGTATCATGTACGAAATCAATAGCAAAATTTTGCTCTCTTTTATGACAGAATGAAACTTCTGCCTTCCGTGCTTTTCAACGAGTTTAAGCATCCAGTTTTTAGTTATTTCGAAATATTTGGCCAGTCCACTTGGGGTAGTTTTGTAAAAGAGTTCCATTTGGATCAAGCCTCGACTTCCTTCGTAGAAACGAAGGTAAACACAATCCACGTATGCCTTTGGGTGTTGAATATTATTACAACTAGTAACTTACGTATTTATCTGTAAATCTTCTTTACGTTA
Organism: Octopus sinensis; assembly: GCF_006345805.1. Lineage (NCBI taxonomy): Eukaryota > Metazoa > Mollusca > Cephalopoda > Octopoda > Octopodidae > Octopus > Octopus sinensis. The sequence continues at coordinate 44,896,691 of NC_043008.1, forward strand.
GCTCATATTACAACTCAATACATATGAAGCTTTATGTAACAACAGGAACTGCTATGGAATTTATGGCTAATGCCTTGTTATGTGCATTTAGCTAAGATTTCCGGACTGCTCGAACTCTCCTGCAACATTCCTTCCTGATCTTCTCTTTCATGCTTGTATGCTGAATGCCAGAGCCTCCATATATTCCTAGCTATCTGTAAGATTGTTCGTGCTCAATTTCTTTTCTAACTATCGACATATAACACGAATGAACTTGAGATCTTCAACTTCCCTTTCTAGAAAGTAGCCTTACCATACTTATCAACACAAAACTCCACCTCGATGGAATTAAAACTCATCCATTTAATATAGATGGCTTATTTCTTCATTGTCCGTTTTATACCCATAACTTCTTCTGTTAAGTTCACTTGTAAGGGGTGTTAGAGTTATGCAAATCATTTGCGGTAAAAGTGAATTACCTTGGAAAATACCAAAGTTGGTGTTAATATTGTTTGAAGCTAGTACTTCATTAGAGTGTAATTGGAGAATCGTGTATTATTATATTATATTTTCCTTATCATCTTTGCATTCTGTTTCCAATCCTTGCCGAATGCCTTCTTGATACCTAGAGAAACAGACTGTATATATTGATAGACCAAAAAGATAAACACATCAAATTGTCCATTTACAAACTCAAGTGATAGAGAAGAGGGAGAATAAATACAGAGAGAAAAAGGAAAAAAAAAACTTTTAAAAATTAAAATGTAAACAAATAAAATAAAGAAGGAAAAAGGAAAGAAAATTGACAGCGACAATGCTCTTCTCAGTACATGTGACGTACCAGTTAAGATAATCTATTGCACTTCCTGTATGGATGGTAAGTCAGGGATGATTTGAAATCTTTATTATTGTTATGATTACTATTAATATTATTATTTTTATTATTATTAGAATCATTATTATTATTATTGTTGTTGTTGTTGTTGCTGTTGTTGGTTTTGTTGTTGTTGAATGAGAGAGCAATGCATGTCCTCAGAGTGACACTGGGGTAAAATATACGAAGCCCAGTATACCCACTATGACTACCCGTCTGATAAGGGTACACCAGGCACATGCATCACAACCATATGTGCGCGACTAGGTGATCTCATATCAAGATAAACAGCGCATGACCTTGCAGGTGGGGGCCCAGTTAGAATTTCCCTCAGGTCGAGTAGCCCATCCTGCTGAAATGAAAATTAAATAATGGTTATTTAAAAATGTATGAAACACCCATGTTTCGAAAGGTGATTTATCCAAACCCCAAAGAATTCTTCTCAACACATGGCTATGATGCTCCGCCGCTACTTCTGCTCGTGATCAGAGATGCACATATCGTCAGCCACTAAGGGACATGCTCAACGGTTAAGGTCAGGTCAAACAACAACAAGCAAATCTGTGGTATTGAGCAGAAATTTGCTGT
>NC_043008.1:44898231-44923231 GCF_006345805.1 Octopus sinensis
CATATACAAGGAGGAGAGAGAGGAGAGAGAGGGAGGAGAGAGAGAAATACACACACATATACAGGGAGAGAGAGGGAGGAGAGAGAGAAATACACACACATATACAGGGAGAGAGAGAGAGAGAGAGAGAGGAAGGTGAATTCACTTGCACACAAAGCATATTTATATACATACAGACAAAAACAAAGAAGGAGAGACATCAAGAGGGAGGAAGAAAGAGAGAAAGAGAAAGAGAGAGAGAGAGAAAAAGAGAAAGATAGAGGGAGAGAGAGAGAGAGGTGGATTTGAATTATGCATTTTGGTGAGGCGATAGTAATTCAAAGAGGAAAACTAATGAATTTTGTGTGGGTGGGGATTTTGGGGGAAGGAAAAAAAAGAAAGAAAATATTAAATAAATAAAGCAGGGAAAGAATAGAATACAAATATAAAGGGAGGGTTAGAACGATTCGTGGCCCACACACACACACACGTACACACACACACACACGCACACACACACACGGACACACCACACACGCGCACACACACATATATACATTGCATCAAGAATTTACCTATCTATCTTTCTGTCTATCTGTCTTTCTGTCTATGTATCTATCTATCTTGGTCACGAATCCGCATTTCCTCATCTCTCTCTCTCTTTCTCTCATATATATATATATATATATATATATATATACATATGTATATAGTCTACATATATATGTACATATATGTGTATATATGCATATACATAAACACACACACACACACACACCGATATATATATATATATATATATGTACATATATACATGCATAAACATACATACATATATATATACATGATATATATATATGTTTATATATAAACACATTTGTATCTAAAATCTATCTATATATCTATCTGTCTGTCTATATACATACACAAGCACACACATATATGTATATATAATATTTACGTATAAGTATATATATATATATATATATATATATATATATATATATATATATATATATATATACATACATATATATATATATATTATATAGCTGTACAGGTACGTAATCAATATCGGCAGACATGCTCGCCCACACACACGCACGCGCATCTGTGTCTCTGTCTCCACGTTCCTTGCTGTCAAACGTGAAACCGTACCAGCTGTTTGCACAAAGCCATCACCAGACACTACTCTCTCTCCCCCCCTCTCTCTCCCCCCCTCTCTCCCCCCCTCTCTCTCTCTCAACTGGTGATATTTAAATGCAATATTACTAACAATTAATGGTGTTATACTAACTTGTTGCTTAGGTTACCTGCTTTATCTATTATGTATCATCACCTAACGCATAGCGGTGTGGCCTATATGTAGCCTACCTATATGTGGTCTCTTGATTTGCTAGAAATAAGCACTAAATTTCGGAAACTGTTGGAGTCGTATTTGATGTAATCAAGCATGAAATCGAATATAACGTTGATCAAACGACAATCCAACCGTGAACAACACATTTAAAGTATGAGATAGTTATATGTGTGTATATGTTTGAGCACCCATGATCAATCAGAAAGGGTGCCCTTGGTTAAATTACAACAACCAAAACAATAATACTATAATATTTTAGGAACCAACGAGGGAGGCTTTTTTGATTGGTTAATGACCTGATGTGTTAGAAATAACAGCGAAATCCCCTTTAATGCACACTCTGTCGTCTGTAAAAGACAAGAGCATACTTGGTTAGACGATAATGTGCAGCTCCACGCAGAGAAAGGCGATGTGGTCACGGTTGGTATGCTTTTGGTCAGAGATTTGCTGGATTAAGGTTGGCCTGGGGCTAAATAGCAGCTATAACAACAACAACAACAGCAGCAACAGCAGCAACAGCGCAGCCGTCCAAGAATTTGGACCTGGAGATCTCCATTTCGAGCGACTTCGAGGGTCACCTCCCAGTGGTGCCGGGCGTCAACGAAGATCTCTCGACTACAACAAGACGGCCAAAGTGGTTTTTTTTCCAAGGTCTGGGGTCTCCCGCCCCTAAGCCCTAGAACCATCACCTAATCACCCTTATCCGTCTTGTTGCTTAACAACAACAACAACAACAGCAGCAACAGAAGGAGCCACAATGACAATATCACCAAAATCTTCACCAAGCAAAAAATAATAACAAGAAAAACAACATGAAACAGCAAAGAACAAAAAAAGACAAAAAAACAAACAGCAACAATAACAACAACAACAACAACAACAAGCAACAAAGGCAACGTTCATAGCAAAAATAACAACAACAGCAAGAGGAAGAAGGAGGAGTAGGAGAAGGAGGAGAAAAGAAACTGGAGGAGAAGAAGGAGGAGGAGGAAATAATAATGATTAAAGTAATATTCTATCCTGTTATATTCAATTAACATACAATTAACATATGGTGTTGTTAGTTAATCGTTTGTCGTTATTGTGTATATTCCCTTTTAATTATATTGGTTTCCAAATTATTCGATGAGCTTAAATTAACAACAGCAACAACTAAAATATTGTATTAGGATATTTTAATTGTTGCATTTTAATTTAATTAAAGACATTTATAAAATTTAAAAAAAAAATAATAGAAATGTTTTTAAGTAGCTGAAGGGCAATCTCTGAACTTTTACGGGTAAATGAATGCCAATATTAATGAATTTAAATACATTTATACACTAATACACATTTTATTATGTATGTATGTATGTATGTCCTTATTTAGTTTTATTTCAAGATTTCTCGTCAATGGAGAAAGAGTCGGTTTCTAACCGAGATCCAAGACTCCTTTTTTGGAATTTCAACATCAATAACGAAACATTTTTGTATGTATATATATGTGCAGATTTGTATGTTTTGCTTTATGTATGTATTTTCATGCATATAGTTGCTTATCAAGACATGCTCATATATATTTAAATGATAAACTTCTGGAAAGTTTTACAGATTTTTGCAGTTCCGCTGATGGATTGGATCTGTTGTCTTCGAATTAGCTTTCTCCTTTCTGGTTTTGAGAAGCCTACTTTCTCAAGATTAGTGCTTAGGTAGTGTGTTACATATCCCAGTGCCCCAGTAATTACAGGTATAAACCTGAACTTGTAATCTTGATAGAGTAACTGCAGATTTCTCAATAGTTCAGCATAGGTGTTCTCTTTTTCACTGATCTTCAGCTTTAGGTTAACATCCGCTGGACAGCTGATTTCCACAGCTGTGCACAGTTTCTCTTCGCTATCCCAATGTGTGTGTGTGTATGTGTGTATGCGCATGTGTGTGTGCGTGTGCGTGTTTGTGTCTATGTATGTACAGGATAGAATATTACTTATATCATTATTATTTCCTCCTCCTCCTCCTCCTCCTCACCCTTCTTCTCCTCCAATTTCTTTTCTCCTCCTTCTCCTACTCCTCCTTCTTCCTCTTGCTGTTGTTAAGTTTTTAAATTCTTCCCCTTAGTAAAGAGCGGGTTTCTAAGATACAACCATTCATCGATAGAATATAAAGAACACAATGTCACATTTTAAACTTGTGAAAAGTCTTGCATATTTTTACTGTTCCTCTTACAGGTTATATTTGTAATGTGCGAGTTAGTTGATTGATTGCTTTTACTTTTTCAGTTAGGTATTTACCCACAATACCCAGCGCACCAATTATTGATTTCAATGTGAATTTATTATCTGGGTACAGAATATGTATGAAAGTACGTAGTACGTGTGAATGTATGTATGTATGTATGTATGTATGTATGTATGTATGTATGTATGTATGTATGTATGTATGTAAATAGTATAAACATATAGGAATGAGAACCGAGATTCGAAATTTCCCCAAGACACCTGATGAAGGCTGGAGGGTATATCAGCCGAAACGTTGTGTTAACAACAAACAAGATGAGGAAAATATCTATCTATCTATCTATCTATCTATCTATCTATTATCTATCTATCATCTATCTATCTATCTATATATCTTCTATCTATCTATCTATCTATCATCTATCTATCATCTCTATATATATATATATATATATATATATAGATATATATATATATATATATATATATATATATATATATATATATATATATATATTATATAGCATATATACAAGCGTACATACACAGCACAAACTTGTATCAGTGTATGTACTCCTAGAAGAAACGGAAAGCAAGTAACATCGCGTGCAAGAATCGAACTTCGGCCAGCAGCGGACAGTATCACTGTGATTACCACTACAGTTAAGCAACACAAATATTCAACTATTCAAATTCAATTCAAAATAAGTTCGCTCTACCGACGCGTATATAATAACATACATATACATAGACTCACGCACACACACACACACACATACACACACACACACACATATATATACCCATTTATATATTATACATATATGTATACACACACACACACATATGTATATATACAAATGTACATACATTTATACACACATGTACGTACACATACACCTACCACACACACACAATTGTATACAAATACACATATATTTGTTGCTACAAATACACATATATATATATATATGAATACGTATGCATATATATTTTGACACACACACATATATGTTAATTCTTTTGTAATGGATTGGAAAAGACGAAAATAAAATATAAGAGATTAACAAAGAAAGCCACGAATTAATCCTGTTAAAATGTAAATTCATGCTTTTAACCAATAAATTTATTTCAATAGAGAAATTCATATATTCATATTTAGAAATGAAATAATTCATACGTGTGATCCGCATAAAAACAATAACGAAGATCATGTTTCCAGTTTTAATGCACAGATCATAAATATCTGAACAATTAATGAATATTTAATAGGGGAAAAAATATTTTTAAGGGTTGAGTTGTATTGGCTTTGTAGTTTTCCGACGGGAATTGCAGACATGGCACTTCTGAAGTAGTTTCGTTTAGGTTAGTTGTGCGCCATTATGTCTTGTAGCTTAGTATTTCATCGATAGGAATCTATAGAGTAATTACCAGTCTGGAATACTCGTTGGAGACGATGAGGCGATTGGCAGAGAAGTCGAATGAATGACAAGAATATATACATACATGCACCCATATATTTACATATGTAAATATATGCGTATATATATATATATATATATATATATATATATATATATATATATAAATGTACAAAATAATACATATGTAAATATATACGTATATGCACATATATATGTGTGTTCACACACATACACACACACATACATACATATATATATATATATGTATGTATATATATATATACACACACACTCATATGCACAAAATCCATACATACATATATTGTATCAAAAGTTGACACTCTACTCAATATTTCGCTCCGAGTGTATAAGTATGTTTGTCGATTTATCTATCGAACTATCGGTCAACTAGTCAATCAATAAATCAATCAATCAATCAATCAATCAATCAATCAATCAATCTATGTATCTATCTATCTATCTATCTATCTATCTATCTATCTATCTATCTATCTATCTATCTATCTATCTATCTATCTATCTATCTATCTATCTATCTATCAGGCTGAGTCAATAGGAATCAACGTTTTGAAGCATGAAATTCATCACGATATATTTCAACAACGCGGAAATTTTATTCAACAAAGTGAGTACCATTACAAGCAGCACATTTTTACCAAAGAGTTACAAGTTTGTTGATTCTGGTAACGTAAACATCTGGAGCTGATGAACTCTTTGAACGCACTTTCAGCATTGGTTTGGTTTTTGAACACCTTCTCTCGCAGAAAACTATCAAGTTACTTGAAAAAGTGGTAGTCGATGGGAGAAAGGTTTGAGGAATATGCTAGGTGGGGTAGGAACTTCATAGCATCATTAGTGAAACGTGTGGTCGAGCATTGTCACGAACAATGATTGGCCCTCTTCTGTTGACCAGTCTGGGACGGAGGAGTACCATTTTTTGGTTCATTTTGGCAATTTCATGGCATTATGTTTCTGTGATTATGTTTTTTCCGGGTTTAAAGAAGTTATGAGTCCAGTAGTACACCACCAAATAGTCACCATAACCTTCTTTTTAAAGAGCTTGAGTTTAGGGAAGGTTTTCGATGCTTGTTCGCTGATATCGGATTCCAGGGCTCACCTAAAGGGCCGAAAAAGCAAAGTCGTACGCGGCGACATATGAATGAAATGCTGCTAAGCCTATTTGTGCGGCGTGGAAACGATTGAGTTCGCTGACCGCCTTCAAACGAAGATGTAAATAAAAGCAACAGAACAAACCGTTGAATAGAAAAAAAAATCGAAGTTCTGCGAACAACCACCGACTTTATTGTATTTAATCCAAGGGTTATAATTTATATACTTCAAGTTCAACCTCAGCCGTTATATCTGTTTCTTTATTGCCCACAGGGGGCTAAACATAGAGGGGACAAACAGGAACAGGCAAAAGGATTAAGTCGATTATATCGATCCCAGTGCGTAACTGGTAAACTGGTACTTATTTAATCGACCCCGAAAGGATGAAAGGCAAAGTCCACCCCGGCGGAATTTGATCTCAGAACGTAGCGGCAGACGAAATACCTCTTTCTTTACTACCCACAAGGGCTAAACACAGGGAGGACAAACGGATTAAGTCGATTATATCGACCCCAGTGCGTAACTGGTACTTATTTAATCGACCCCGAAAGGATAAAAGGCAAAGTCGACATCGGCGGAATTTGAACTCAGAACGTAACGGCAGACGAACTACCGCTAAGCATTTCGCCCGGCGTGCTAACGTTTCTGCCCACTCGCTGCCTTGTACATAAAATACGTTGGAGTCCTGCAAGCAACCGACTTTATTTTCTTAATCCAAGGGTTTCTTTTCTCAAACAAATATCCTACACGTTATTATTTAAGTACTTCGAATTAAACCTCCTCCATTATAAATATTTTACACCAAATACGTTTTCAAGTAATAGAATATTTTCTTCAAAGCAGACGATATTCAGATGTTGTTCTTTGATGCATTAGAAACGTTACAAAGAAGCTATTACGTTGGTTATCTTCAAACATTGTGTTGGTGTTGCATTATCATTTACTAATACGATTAATGTAGTCGTGGGAAGGTCTTTTCCTGAAATGTCTTTCTATGAAATAAATAATATTTTCCTGATATAATGTTTTCAAATTGAAGTCATTCAGTAATGTTGATATTACATTGACAACAATATATATGAATACCAGTCACAAAAAAATGGTCACCTCTCTCTCTCCTCTCTCTCACCCTCCATCCCTATCCTATCTCTCTCTCTCTCTCTCTCTCTCTCTATCTATCTGTGTTTAATTATCTCTGTCTCTCTGTCAATCAATCGATCAGTCTGCTTTTCTACCTGTCCTATCTCTCTCTCTCTCTCTCTCTCTCTATCTATCTATCTATCTATCTCCCCTCTCTCTTATATATACATATATATCATATTATGTTCAGGTAGTAAAAATTAAAAATATAATTGAAAATTATTAAGATTATGCCTTAATAACCGTGAAATTTAAAGCGTTGATATGATATTGATGAGAGTAAAACCGCTAGTGTCAATAGATTGTTGTTTTGAAATGATTCCACAGCAAATTTCATCCTGATTTTTTGATGCCCGGAAGGGAATGGGTGAAGAAAAAGTTCTTTCAAAGACAGGAGAGCGCAAGAGGAGTATGTGTATGTATGTATGGGTATGTGCGTACGAACAGGCCTCTGTGTGTGTGGATGTGTGTATGTGTGTATGTGTGTAATGATAGCACGTGTGTATGTGTGTGTGTGTGTGTGGTTGTGGCTGTTAATCTGTGTGTGGTTGGCTTAGTATCGTTTAAGGTCATAGGAAGAATGATAGTAGAAGTGGTTCCTGTTGTGTCTCTATCTACCCGTGCGCGTAGGTTGTTGAGAGAGACATACCGTGAAAGAGAGAGAGAGAGAGAGAGAGAGAGAGTGAGAGAGTGTGTGTGTGTGTACGAAAGATGGATAAATAAGTAGTGTTGTCTCCTTAGTAACTAACAAGTTTCGATTAAAAGGGCGGGAGTTTTAAGTGCACGTCTATCAACACAATGCCACACAGACTCCAGGGAAAGACTATATGTATATCTATATAAAACATATAGTTGTTTATTTTTTTAGGTGTGTGTGTGTGTGTGTGTTTCTGTATGTCTTTCAACATATCGAGAACGGAATACAGACTTTAAAAAAGGACTTTCGCTTTGAACAATTTATGAAGGTACGTGCAGGATTAACAAACATTTTCACGGCAGCGTAGCGATGGGTGACGATATAGCAATAACAAAAGTCGAGATTAGCTCCGCAAGTGAAAATACTGTCAATGGAACTATAATTAACTTCCAAGATAGAGACTGAACTATGAAGAATAATGAAATAAAGAAAACTCCAAGAATGTTTAGACAAACATTATGAATTCCACTACAAAAGAAAATTAATTTTACCAAGATCAAGAAATCTATACTGCCGCTAGGTAAACTAATAATATTAATAATGGCAACACCAGCACCACACGAAAACCATCGACTCCGAAGTAAATAAGACACATGACAGACTTCCTATCGACATTTGGGTAGGCGTCTTGGAAGTGCAATGTTCTGATATTCTTGTCATATAAGCTCTGTTAAAGACATTGTAAATGAGACGGTTATTTTCAATAGATATTAAAAACACACATATATTGATTGGCATGTAAATGAGCACATCTTCCAAACTCATATGTACAAAGTGACAAGAAAGTTATTGGATGACAGATGTACGTAAAGGCATTTAAAGGGGAAACATTGTTGATAATTTATTCCAAGAATGATGAATTGCAGGAACATGACAGAAGTATTTCGTTTTTGGATTTCGTTTGCAAGATTCTTTATATGAGTTCGTGTGTTGAAGCATATTCTGTTGTGCCTGGGGAGAGTCATTTTCTTTTTGTGCCTTATAATGTAACACACTAGCCGGTAAAATTTCCACTTATTTCTTTACTGTTGAAAAGGTTGCAAGACGCAACAAAAATTTTAGGAAAATAAAAATAAGAATTAAGAAATTACCGGTGAGTGTGTTACATTATGAGGCACAAAAAGAAAATGATTCTCCCCAGACACAACAGAAGATGACAGAATAAAATACAAAAATATTTAACATCTTGCGCAGAAAAGGTGCAGTTTACCTGTCTTTCATAGTGACATGCACAGCACTTTTCACATCCTGGATTAAAGGCTACAATCAAGATTCAATATGACCACCCGAAGCACATCCTTCGGTATAGGAACATCCATTTCTTTTATTAAAGCTTAGAGTTTTTCAATTTAGTAAATGAAGTAAAATTACCTACCTGTAAGACATTGCCACATGCAATCCAACAACATGCATGAAGAAATTCATTTACCAAGAAGTACCATCTTCCATTCTGTTTTGAAAGGAAGATGTCGTGATGGAATGGCTACATAAATTCATTTAGAATGACACTCTGAAATACGAGGTAACACTTAAACTCGGATAGTGATATAGTGATACGACAAATGAAATCTGTAATAGCATATAGTCCGCAAACCAAAGCACACACACATGTATAATGCATACGTATAAATATATATATATTTCGTTTTTGGATTTGGTTTGCAAGATTCTTTATGTGAGTTCGTGTGATGAAGCATTTAAACAAATTTCTATATAAAAAAGAAATAAGTACAAATTTACCGGTGAGTGTGTTAAATTATAAGGCATCGAAAGAGAATGACTCTCCCCAGACGAAACAGAATATATATATATATATATATATATATATTTACTTACAAACCTTAACATTTTCAAGCAATCAGCGATGCAGAAAACTTTTCAATAGAAACAACATTAAGATGAATTACAGCTGTACAATTAACTTGAAAAATCCTGACAACGTGTACACTGAAGACAACTATACACAGAAATGTTAGAAACCTGACCCATACCGCTTAAAATGATATACTTTTGTATTTCTGTAGGTTAGTAGTGATAGATATATTTACGCTAAAATTTACTATTCACAGATGTCCCCAATTCGCAAAGAAAGCTAGCGTATGGAAATCAGATCATTTTCAAAGTTTGTCAGAAATATTATTGAACAATTAATTAAAAATTAATTTCTGTTAAATAGACTTCTATAAACATCGATATATCCACCTACATGATTATCAAAATATCAAGGAATCTCATAACAAATTCACGTTTTCTGTTTTTATCAATTTCCTCATTACATACAAACTAGTTTGATAATTGCCAACGCACGAAATTTCCGGCCGTTGAGTCACTATATGTATGTATGTATGTATATAGGCCAACAGTAGCACATATAAACACTTACTAATACGTATGTCTGTATAGATAGAGGGATAAAGCGATTGAAAGATTGACAAGAAGGAGAGAAAGGGGAAATAGGACAGAATCGCAATAGTTATTCATTTTAATTCAGGATCCATCGAGGAAACAGGAAATTTAAGAAACAATCGATTATTAACACCATCATGGTTTCCCTGGCAACAGATAGCCATTTTTGCAACAAGTCTCGCTTTAGAATTTAATGCAGAAGGTGTATATTTGTGGCAACCGAATAAATTTTAAATTACGTTTGACTTCAATATATATATATACATACATACATACACACACACCACACACACACACACACACACCACACCACACACACACACATATATATATATATATATATATTATATATATATATATATATATATATATATATATATATATATATATATATTATATATATATGTCTCATGTATATATATATTGTTATATTTCGGAATGGTCATTTTGCCAGTTTAGCCAATAAAAACACACGCACTATATATTTGGTGTTACTTTGCTTCAGTGTTATTTATTTTTTACATTAATCTTAATCTTATTTCGGCCAGAGTTCTTTCGTCACACTCCTGTGAGCGCATCAGTGGTCCTTTGTTTTCTTCTTTCTTATTTGTGTCTCTCCTTACTAACCGTCAACCATTTTGCATTTATTGGCTAAACTGGCAAAATGACCATTCCGAAATATAACAATATCTGTTTCAACACACGACTTCACATAAAAAATCTTGCACAACAAATATATAAACGTACTATATATATATATATATATATATATATACATATATATATATATATGTATATATATATGTATATATATGTATACATACATATATATTATATATATATATATATGGCAAATGAAAGACTGAAGATGGAATATACGAGCACAGCCAGATACTCCTGAACCACTTGTTGAGTGTCCCACCCAAGGGGAATCGATGCTAGATGTGTCGAAACAATTGTCGTGATTAATAATAAGTTCTCGTATATTGTCCATCTTCCGTTTCTCATTTATATAACGATCACTGTGAAAGTGACCGTGCTTTACCAGTAAGATAATAAAACCATTCGTTTTTTTATCCAATATATACTCTTCACTCTTTTACTTGTTTCAGTCATTTGACTGTGGCCATGCTGGAGCACCACCTTTAGTCGAGCAAATCGACCCCAGGACTTATTCTTTGTAAGCCTAGTACTTATTCTATCGGTATCGTCTGCCGAACCGCTAAGTTACCGGGACATAAACACACCAGCATCGTTTATCAAGCGATGTTGGGTGGACAAACACAGACACAATATATGCTGCCTTCTCAGCGTTTCTTTTCTTGTTCAATTTTTTTAGTTCGTGATGTTATGTGGTCTGTGCATGACGAATATGTTTCAGATATTTCTCAACATGAAACTATTAGTATCACTTAGAGACTTGTATTTTGTTCTTTAAATAATATATGGGTGGAAGCACTCCGTCGGTTACGACGACGAGGGTTCCGGTTGATCCGAATCAACGGAACAGCCTGCTCGTGAAATTAACGTGTAAGCGGCTGAGCACTCCACAGACACGTGTACCCTTAACGTAGTTCTCGGGGATATTCAGCGTGACACAGAGAGTGACAAGACCGGCCCTTTTGAAATACAGATACAACAGAAACAGGAAGTAAGAGTGAGAGAAAGTTGTGGTGAGAGAGTACAGCAGGGATCACCACCATCCCCTGCCGGAGTCTCGTGGAGCTTTAGGTGTTTTCGCTCAATAAACACTCACAACGCCCGGTCTGGGAATCGAAACCGCGATCCTATGATCGCGAGTCCGCTGCCCTAACCAGTTGGAGCTATGCTCGAAACGTCAAAAACTCTCTCTTTTACGAAGCGTCAAATAAATACATTCCATGTTCACGTCCACTTGTTTCTTATTCTTATTTTTAATTTTAGTTTATCGATTTGAATATGTGTGTGCGTGAGTGTTTGTGCGCGTGTATATCTGCATGTATTTAGTTATGTATGTATATACATGCATATATTTAGTTATGTATATATATATATACATATACTAATATATAAATGTATAAACGTGTGCATACATGCATTTATACATATCTAATCAACTTTCTGTACGCTTGCATATATACATATACACATACATACATACATATTTATATATATAAATATATATAAACACATGTGTACATACATACATACATACATGCATACGTACCCATATATGCAGATGCACACACACATATACACACGCACACACACAAACATATATATGTGTGTATCTGTGTGTATATGTACTTAAAATGCTGTGACCAATACACGTTCTCACAAAATAAAAAGGCAAAGAGGTACTTGTTATTTCTCTATATCTAGTATTGCGTTCTCCATTTTCTCGTTGCATAATGTTTTCATTTAAAACACACATACACACCTACACATACGTATTGGTACAATGAAGAGATGTTGTGTTCCATTGTTCCAACAATAAATTACGATTATTTTTACTACTTCTTTTTTAGTCAAATATTTTTTTTTTGGTCTGGAATATTATAAAGACTGGACCAGTTCTTGCCAGTACGAAACAGGAGAAATACGATCCGTTGTAATCCAATGCTTTAATGCAGTTTTGCTGTTACGGGACAGATTGAATCGACTAATTACAACTCATGGTAATGATATCAGTCGCCATCTTGAAAAAATGCCTATATATATATATATATATATATATATATATATATATATATATATATATATATATATATATAAATATATATATATATATTTATATGTATGTATATGTATGTGTATGTATATGTATGTGTATTGTATATATATATATATATATATATATATAAATGTATTTATGTATATATATATATATACACATACAATATGCATATGTATATATATGTATATATATATACATATAGATATATGTACATGTATACATACATATACATACATACATGCATATGTATATATATTTATATATATATATGTATATACATGTATATATACATGTGTGTGTGTATGTATAATCATGATTAGCATAAGCGAAAACGCCCGGCAATGTAAATATTTCTTTACACAGATTTACATATTTTTCCAACATAAAATTTCTGTGCATTGTCCTTTTCATATTTTTTACTACAATTTACCACATGGAATGTTTTCTCGAACCTTATAACCACATGTGAATCGTTGGCGATTTTTTTCCTCCGTCTTCCTTTTCTATTGGACTTTCCTCTGTTTCTGAACCCGAAACGCTAAATCACCTTTCTTTCCTTCACTGCTAATACTTTACACCTACCACGTCCTTGCGTTGTTGTTTTTTCGTGCGTTTGTTCTTCGATTTTTGATTTACTCCCTCTCTCTCTCTCTCCTCTCTCTCTCTCTCTCTCTATATATATATATATATATATATATATATATATATAAGTTCAGCAAAATTTAGATTCAGATGAATATGGTACTTAAGTTAGATGCACCAGAATTTTGTATGGTGTTATCCATATAAATCCATGGGGTGATTATAATCAAAATAAGCTACAAGAATATCTCCGGTAATTTGGTACGATCGTTTCACAATATTTAATAAAATGATGTAGCGTGAAACGATCGTACCAAATTACCGGAGATATTCTTGTTGCTTATTTTGATTATATATATGCTTTTAGCAACGTTCTCTTTACCCTAAGCATTCAGACCAGATCTACAATTCGGGTTCAATTTACGGTTTATCCTGCATTCTCCTTCAAACTTTGAGGTAAAACATGGTCCCCATCAAGTCCTCCTGCTTGGCAAGTCTTGCGAAGTTAATTTTTACCATTTTTCTTATGCCGTTTATTTACGAAAAACAATTGTAGGAAGGTGCAGTTTACTGCTGTAAAATCTCAAGTGTACTGCATAACTGATGAGCATTTCAATAGGTTGGAACTTCCCTAACATTGATCGAAATGTAATTGTTGAAAGTATAACACGGTATGCAACTTTCTTCAAGTAAGAAGTCAGTTACCAACCCCTATATAATGCTTCTGATTACCTCCCCCTACCAATGATTCCTTTCACTTTTAGTAATAAATGAATCTAACAAATATTTACCAACAGAGCCATGGAAATTTCACCTTTAATTAACCTTCTTATTTGTATTTCAGTATGCGAAGTTATTGATTGATCTTCGTGAATCTTTTATTGTGTTAAAGATTTTGATAATGTCTTCGATTTCGTTCCATACTTAGGATAGCTCAATGCCTAACACTGGAAAACACTCCGTGACAGGCGGAACAATATATTATATTGATTTGTGCGTTGTTATGCAACTAACCTTTTGTGTAGCTACAGTAATGTCTGGTGGGTGTTAGTTTTAAAACACGAGTACGTGTGTTCACGCTCAAAGTTTGGAGGCTTTCGATTGAATTTATGTATTAGAGGTGTGTAAAATAAATAACTGTGCGTATATTACAATGATAGATTACTAACGACATCGGAGGAACTTATATGTGGTCACTTGACCTGCTAGAAATAGTAGCAGTATTTCACTGAAAGCACACCCCTCTGTTTTTAGAAAAGAGCACCCTGTATAGTATAGTTCTAGTTTAGCAAACAGAATGGACATAGATGGAGCGCCTTTTATCAAAGTTGTACTCAAACAGGGCTAACCCTGGGTTAAACAACACCACCAAAAATAACAATATCACAAATACTTCAGTATTGCATCACCATAATCAATATGGCGAGCAGACAGAATCATGTAATCATACGTGTTTCTATCGCTAGCGATAGATATACATCCGCCATCTCCGCTGGGACTTCCTGATCACGTGATTTCAGCCTTTCTTGGGCTTGTCATAAAATACGCTTGCAATTTTGTCTTGTATTTTCCGAGTTCAAAACTCGCCGAGGTCAACTTTGCCTTTTATTCTTCTACAGATAAAGTATCCATAGAGAACTGAAACACACGGTATCGGCTAAGCTTCTCTCCTCGAAATCGTTTTGCCATTGTATCACTGTAATGATTATTTATATTGATAGGATTTCAAAACCAATTACCGCCCGAAGAAGGTAAGAAGAAACGATTCCGATATATCATTGTCACTTCTATAATCAAATCAGAAAGGTTAAATTCAAAGCGGACTTTAAGCATGGTTTGAAATCAGAAACGGCAGAAACAAGATGAATAATTGTAATGCATTTACAATGACACATTACTTTAACAAACAACAATAAGAGCAGAACAAGCGATCGTAATGTCAATTAACCTCAGATTCCAATAAATCTTGGGCATTAATCTAAGCAATTTCCATTAAAATCAGTGCCTTAAAGTGAACCGGAAAGTCGTATTGATGAATAATAATTAAATACAAGACAGATTATATTCATTGATATTTAGTGAAAAAAAGAGAGAAAAAAATCGTAATTACAGTTATAGCGATATTGGATTGCGTTTTACCTTGTTTATTAGCAGGAAGTGGTAAAATTGATTGAAGAGTGTTGGTCTATTATCTGACTTCTAATCATTGTTCTTCAAAATCTGATGACGATTATAACATTGAAGTCTGAGCTCTGAATTTTGTCGATAGAAAATAGGAGAGGAGCCGTTAACGAAGGTAAATTGTGGAAATAAAACTTGATTATCTCTATCAAGAAACTGATGCAATGATAATCTATACTAAAACTACTCATTACATAGATGAGAGTATGTAACCGTTTACTAAAAGAAAGCAATTATTAAAGACTACAACGTCTAGAAAATTCTTACAAAATCTAGTTTTAATATAGCATTTGTTTTAAAGCGGCGAACTGGCAGAAACGTTAGCACGCGGGGCGAAATGCTTAGCGGTGTTTCGTCTGTCTTTATGTTCTGAGTTCAAATTTCACAGAGAGCGACTTTGCCTTTTGGGGTCGATAAATTAAGTACCATAGCAGATACAGGAATGACGACGACGACGATGACGACGACGACGACCACCACCAGCACCACCAGCACCAGCACCACCACGACCACCGCCACCACAACCACCACGACCACGACCACCACCACAACCACCACAACCACCACCACAGCCACCACCACCACCACCAGCACCACCACCAGCATCACCACCAGCACCACCACCAGCACCACCACGACCACGACCACCACCACCACCACGACCACCACGACCAGCACCACCAGCACCACCACCACCACAACCACGACGACGACGACGACGACCACCACCACCACAACCACCACCAGCACCAGCACCACCACAACCACCACCACCACCACCACCAGCACCACCACAACCACCACAACCACAACCACCACCACCACAACCACCACAACCACCACCAGCACCACCAGCACCACCACCACCATACCACCACCACCACCACCACCACCACGTACAACAACAACAACAACAACAACAGCGACAACAAAGATAACAATAGCAATAACGGTAACTACATTATCAACAACAGGATTAGCCGTCATATCATAGGAAAGTCGCTTATTGCATGAACGCTTGGCCATTCACATCCGTCAGTCAAGCCCGTTATTCCTAAACCTAATCTCATTATCTTAAATACACACGCAAACACTATCTATTTCTCGGAAATTAGTTACCACAAAGCTTTCTGTTTGTAGTCACCCCCCCACCCACCAAATTAAAATATTTCTCTTCACTTTAATTTCTCTCAATTGCTTTACTTCAAATGAGCTACAATTCCAAGAACATCATAATTTTAATAAATCAGTCTTAAATTTCTTTCACGTTTCCTAAATCCAAACAATTTGAAAACCACGCAAAACGCAATTTTCCTTGCTTTGTAAAGGATTAAACAGTCACTTCTGATACGAACAACGGTACGAACAACGAGAGATCTTACTGTACGAACAACGAGAGATCAAGTGTCCGAGTGAATCCGTTGTCTGGAAACTGGCCAAATTGTTAATGGTTTGTAATCTGTAATGTAACCCGCTAATACTTTATGCTCGTAACCAAAACACTTAGATCACAAACGAGCATCTTCTGAATTGACATTAAGCTAGCCATGTCATTCAGAGATAAAGGTGTCCATTTGACAAGAGATTTGGTACTTAGCAGCGCCGAATTCAATTAACTCTAAAACAGTGGGAAAAGGTTGCGTGAATGTGTGTGTGTGTGTGTGTGTGTGTGTGTGTGTGTGTGTGTAAACGGCAAGAAACAAAAAGAAATCTTACTTTTTCTTACGGGTAATTTTTATACTTATTTTCACTGTAAGTCCTAAAACTATAATGAAATTATTGTATACAGTGCTCAGGTACACCACAACTTGTCAAAAGTGCGTATAAGGCATATGCAGTAATGTACAAATGTCTGGGAAGTGAACAGTGTATGAGTCAGATACATGCTTGCGTGTGTATGGAGGGGAGAAAATCAGGTGTAGTGTTGGCGAATCTCAGGAAGCATGGAAGTTTTGAAGGATGCAGTGCTCCGACAACTAACAACTGATGCCGGCAGTTTGTTCCATGCTTCAGCAACTCTCAGCGTGAAAAAATGTTTCCAAAAGTCATGGGAGCTGTGCTGTTTTCTGACTTTGTAAACATGTCCACGGGTGTTAGAAGATGCTCAGTGTTATTGTTTGTAAGATGGTTAATAATTTTATGGGTTTATTGAAAAGTGCTGTAAAATATTCGCTTTGCTTTGGTTCTTGAGCGTGTGTAGTAAATTCATTTGAGATCGCCGCATTATTGTTGCGAAACGAATGAAGAAATGGAGAAATATCGGCCCACTTATTTTGCATCCAGAGTTAGCTGAAGCAACATTTGCCCTGCGCTATCTAGAACATCATCATCATCATCATCTACCTCATCTGATGATGAAGGAAAGTTAGAATAAGAAAACAAAAGAGGCTTCTTCCGCGCTGTATAAACCTTGCCTTTGAGATTTCACTTCTGCCGTCGATAACGGTTGTTTACGCTTCGGTGCATTGATGAAGTAGACGCTAGGGTATCAGGGTATCAACTGACGACCGCATTCATGTGAAACGTTTTTAACATCAGTGGATGATGGCCGCTGTTTAAGAGTTGATATTGGAAGCAAAAATATACGCCACATTTAAAACCATTTGTTTGTCTTCGATTAACACGCAGGAAGGATGAAGGAAAGAAACATTGATACAATGTATGGTTATGATTTTGGTAAGAAATTAAGATCCGTGGCACCTTGGGCAAGTGTCTTCTACTATAGCCTCGGGACGACCAAAGCCTTGTGAGTGGATTTGGTAGACGGAAACTGAAAGAAGCCCGTCATATATATTGTATATATATATATATATATACATATATATATATATATATGTGTGGTGTGTGTTTGTGTGTGTGGTGTGTGTGTGTGTGGTGTGTGTGTGTGTGTGTGTGTGTGTGTGTAAACGGCAAGAAACAAAAAGAAATCTTACTTTTTCTTACGGGTAATTTTTATACTTATTTTCACTGTAAGTCCTAAAACTATAATGAAATTATTGTATACAGTGCTCAGGTACACCACAACTTGTCAAAAGTGCGTATAAGGCATATGCAGTAATGTACAAATGTCTGGGAAGTGAACAGTGTATGAGTCAGATACATGCTTGCGTGTGTATGGAGGGGAGAAAATCAGGTGTAGTGTTGGCGAATCTCAGGAAGCATGGAAGTTTTGAAGGATGCAGTGCTCCGACAACTAACACTGATGCCGGCAGTTTGTTCCATGCTTCAGCAACTCTCAGCGTGAAAAAATGTTTCCAAAAGTCATGGGAGCTGTGCTGTTTTCTGACTTTGTAAACATGTCCACGGGTGTTAGAAAGATGCTCAGTGTTATTGTTTGTAAGATGGTTAATAATTTTATGGGTTTATTGAAAAGTGCTGTAAAATATTCGCTTTGCTTTGGTTCTTGAGCGTGTGTAGTAAATTCATTTGAGATCGCCGCATTATTGTTGCGAAACGAATGAAGAAATGGAGAAATATCGGCCCACTTATTTTGCATCCAGAGTTAGCTGAAGCAACATTTGCCCTTGCGCTATCTAGAACATCATCATCATCATCATCTACCTCATCTGATGATGAAGGAAAGTTAGAATAAGAAAACAAAAGAGGCTTCTTCCGCGCTGTATAAACCTTGCCTTTGAGATTTCACTTCTGCCGTCGATAACGGTTGTTTACGCTTCGGTGCATTTGATGAAGTAGACGCTAGGGTATCAGGGTATCAACTGACGACCGCATTCATGTGAAACGTTTTTAACATCAGTGGATGATGGCCGCTGTTTAAGAGTTGATATTGGAAGCAAAAATATACGCCACATTTAAAAACCATTTGTTTGTCTTCGATTAACACGCAGGAAGGATGAAGGAAAGAAACATTGATACAATGTATGGTTATGATTTTGGTAAGAAATTAAGATCCGTGGCACCTTGGGCAAGTGTCTTCTACTATAGCCTCGGGACGACCAAAGCCTTGTGAGTGGATTTGGTAGACGGAAACTGAAAGAAGCCCGTCATATATATATGTATATATATATATATATATACATATATATATATATATATGTGTGTGTGTGTTGTGTGTGTGTGTGTGTGTGTGTGTGTGTGGGTGGGTGGGTGTGTGTATGTGTGTGTGTTTGTGTGTGCGTGCGTATGTGTGTGTGCATGTGTGTGTAAGTGTGTGTTTACGTTTGTGTGTCAGTGTTTGTCCCCCCAACATCGCTTGACAACCGATGCTGGTGTGTTTATGTCCCCGTAACTTAGCCGTTCGGCAAAAGAGACCGATAGAGTAAGTACTAGGCTTACAAAGAATAAGTCCTGGGGCCAAATGACTGAAACAAGTATAAGAGTAAAAGAGTAAAATATACATACATATATAGCTACGTACGTACGTACGTATGTATGTATGTATGTATATATGTATGTATGTATGTATGTATGTATGTATGTATGTATGTATGTATGTATATATAAACATACGTACGTACATATATATATATGTATATATATATATAATATATATATAATATATATTATATAATATATATATATATATATATATATTTATATACATATATATATATATATATATATATATATATATATATATATATATATATATATAAAATAATAAATATTAGGGAATAAATCCAAATTTACAGGGAAAAAATCAGATTTAGGATTAAATCCAATTTTATAGTAAAATATTATAAAATATTATTAGAGACAAAACCACTATTTTGCAAAACAAACAGGAAAGACTTAATCAATACATAAAATTTTAATAAATAGTCAAAAAAACCGCCACTACAATTGTTTCTTGTCTTGATCGACAATCTTCAGGTGGACTTCCAATCTAAAATATCAATATTTTAAAATATAAAAATAATAATTTTAAAATAATAAAGTATTAATGAAAAAATATAAATATATAATCCATATATAACCTATATATAATCCATATATAATCAATATATAAACAATATATAAACTAAAATAAACCTATCAACAATTAAATATAAAATATAAAATAAAATATAAAACAAAACAAAAAAATAATAATAATATAATAATAAACTATATATACAACCCATACACATATAACTAATTATATATAACCATATCTAACTACATACACTAAATCACACACCTATATATATATCCTATACATACACATAAAACGTCTAGGCAACTATAAATAAATAAAATAGCTAAATACTTCAACACAATACTTATTCATACTCCCATACACACACATACAACCCACATTGTGTGTGGGAGTATGAATAAGTATTGTGTTGAAGTATTTAGCTATTTTATTTATTTATAGTTGCCTAGACGTTTTTATGTGTATGTATAGGGATATATATATAGGTGTGTGATTTAGTGTATGTAGTTAGATATGGTTATATATAATTAGTTATATGTGTATGGGTGTATATATAGTTTATTATTATATTATTATTATTTTTTTGTTTTGTTTTATATTTTATATTTTATATTTTATATTTTATATTTTATATTTTATATTTTATATTTTATATTTTATATTTTATATTTTATATTTAATTGTTGATAGGTTTATTTTAGTTTATATATTGTTTATATATTGATTATATATGGATTATATATAGGTTATATATGGATTATATATTTATATTTTTTCATTAATACTTTAATTATTTAAAAATTATTATTTTTATATTTTAAAATATTGATATTTTAGATTGGAAGTCCACCTGAAGATTGTCGATCAAGACAAGAAACAATTGTAGTGGCGGTTTTTTTGACTATTTATTAAAATTTTATGTATTGATTAAGTCTTTCCTTGTTTGTTTTGCAAAATAGTGGTTTTGTCTCTAATGATATTTTATATATATATATATATATATATATATATATATATATATATATATATATATATGTATGTAGAGGAAGAACTGTCCTCAAGAACACAAAACATGTTGGATATATGTGATCCTTAGAGGAAACATTATGTAGATGCATTGGGGACAGCAGCTGCTGAACAACTGCCTTTTTGGGAAATGGTAGCTGACCTGGCTCCATGAGACATTGAGTGTGAGAAACAGGCACCAGCAGTGAAGACCACAGCAAACAACAAAAGCTACAGTATGGCCACCTCTGACACTTCTACGTTTGTCAGACCAGTGGTCACTACCGACACCCTGTATGTCACACCAGTATCCGTGCTGATTAGCAGGGTCCTTGTAACGTCCTGCCAACACAAAACCCAATACCCGTGTCTGTAAATTCAAACCCAACCAGAGCTTTGCAGATTGAGCAGCCTACAAAACCCAGCGATCTACTTTAACTTGTAACCTGCTCGCTCGTTCCTGCTATTTGGTAAGCTTTATCTCAACACGTTCCTCTAGGTGTTCTTTCCAAGGCACCGCCAGTTCTTCCACGAACTGAATCTATCCTGTAACCCTCCAATTCAGTGTTATAATGTCTGCGACAAAGCTTGCCCTTTAATATTTGACAGCAGACCAGTTTCACAGTTTTCTTTATTTAATTTCACAGCCATACATCGGGCACAAGCAAGGTTTTAAGGAAGGTAATTCCCGACTGTGCTGTATAGCGATATCGAACTTGCAAAGCTGACAATGGAAAATTTAGCCACGCTGCACCGATATTATGTACAAATAATGCACCGTCGTAATAGCGAAGTAATTTATCTCGCTTCGATCAACAGAACGTAAAACGTTGGTATAGTAACAGAAGTTATGAATATTATATCCAACTGTGTTATGTTTGACAATCAGACGTTTAAACAGAAGCTTGTTCACGGTATTAATTAATTATGAAATGTTATATGAATAAGAAAGGAAAAGATAACTGCATCATGCACCATTTTGTTCTGTCGCTCTTTAAGGGAAACAATGTGAATAATCGTGGTAAAATAAACGATCATATAAAGTTACACACATACACACGCACACACACGCACACATACACACACGCACACACACACACACACACACACACACACACACACACACACACACACACACACACGCACTCATACGGGTAGTTTACCTTTGTAAATATTTACATTTTACGGTCCGGATGATGACTAAAATTACTCACAAAACAGTTCGCATCAGAAAACTAATATACACCTGAAACAAAAACAGAACCAGCGAAAGAGAGTAAATAGAAGAACGAAGCAATTTCACAGGCGATTTACTGTCTCAATATGTAAGAGTAAAACTGAGGCGAAGATCTGGCAGAAACGTTAGCACGCCGGGCGAAGTGCTTAGCAGTATTTCGTCTGTCTTAACGTTCTGAGTTCAAATTCCGCCGGAGTCGACTTTTCCTTTCATCCTTTCGGGGTCGATAAATTAATTACCAGTTACACACTGGTGTCAATGTAATCGACTTAATCCCTTTTTACATCCTTCTTTGTCTCACCTATGTTTAGCCCCATGTGGGCAATAAAGAGATTAATATGTAAGACTAAAATTAAGGTGGCGAATGTGTGTGGTGGACTCAAGCGAAAGGATTAGAGACAAACACTTACCTTTCTGGCCAATCGCTCATCTACGTTTTCAAGTACCACTTGAAAAGGAAGGTGAGAATGGAGAAGCAGGTTTTGTCTCGCGAAAGTTTCAAAAAAGGGTGGGTGAATGTAACAAAGATGGTGCGTGCGAGTGACGAAACCATTTTGAGCATGATCCTGTAAATCGAAGAGAGAGAGAGAGAGAGAGAGAGAGCGAGAGAGCACTTTGCTCTCATGTGTTTATTCCAACCCTGCTTGAGGTTACCGTAGGCTTTTCTTTCCACAGATAAACCTAATCTTACATTTTACATTTTAAAAATTCTTCTGTGATACCCGATTGCTTTTGATCGTTTTTTCCCCTGATCCCTTTTGATCGGAATTTTACTGTTTCTTTTATTTTTCCTCTTTGTTTCATTTTCGAAAAGAAAAGCTCTACATTTGTATTTGGTCCCTCTGTGTTCAGCCTTGTGCGGCCAACAAAGAAAGTTATCTGTATCTATCTGTCTGTCTGTCTGTCTGTCTGTCTGTCTGTCTGTCTGTCTGTCTGTCTGTCTATCTATCTATCTATCTATCTATCTATCTATCTGTATGTCTATCTATCTATCTATCTATCTATCTATCTATCTATCTATCTATCTATCTATCTATCTATCTATCTATCTATCTGTCTATCTATCTGTCTATCTGTCTATCTGTCTATCTGTCTATCTATCTATCTATCTATCTATCTATCTATCTATCTATCTATCTATCTATCTATCTATCTATCTATCTATCTATCTATCTGTCTGTCTGTCTATCTGCCTGTGGGTCCGTCTGTCTGCGCAATGTTTATAGAGTCTTTTATATAAAATCTACAAGTATAATAATTGTAATTGTCACCGAAACGCTTATAAAAATGATATTAATCAATAATTTAACCACGTTCTACCACCTTGTACTTTTTATACACACACATACACATACACAGATGCATAGGCATACATTCACACTGACACACACACATACACACACAAATATTAAAGACTGCAGTGATTAGCAAAGTATGGCTACATACAACAATTCACACACACATACACACAGATACATACAGTTTATCGTTCACTCTTTCTCTACACATACACTTGTATGTGTGTGTATATGCATATATATATATATATACGCATATATTGGGTGTCAGGCCAAGGAACAGGTCATTAGTGTCAAAATACTTTTTAACATTCAAGCTTCACGCAAATTCTTCCCCACATAACATACAAACGAGATTTATCACCTTCATCAATAACGCCATATTGTATCCTCCCCGTTGTTCACTCCATCAAACTGGAAAATGTCGTTCATTTCCTATTTACGATAATTTAATTTCTTTGTTATTAACACTTGTTACCATTGTGACAAAGTTCAGAAAATAATAAACTGGGAAAATAAATGAACGTTATGAATTTTCTATATCGTGTTCGCCTGATCAAGCAGGCAATAAAGTTGCTATTTTATTAATTAACTGAAATTAATTTACGGGTTGAAATGTAAAGTGCTGTGTCATAAGATTTCATTGATAAACACTTAGCTTTTCAGACTAATATGTCAACTTATAAGTTATTTGTGAAATTTAAGAAACGTTTTATAGCGTGATATTGCAGGGGGATATTTTTTCTTGCGAA
>NC_043008.1:44925731-44945731 GCF_006345805.1 Octopus sinensis
TGTCTATATATGTGTGTGCGCGCGCGCGCGTGTGCTTGTACGTGTGCGTCTTTACTTGTGTAAGTATGTGTATACATTTATTTACATACATACAAAAATACAGAAACACACACATATGTATATATATATAGTTATGCATATATATTTACATGCATACTTAAATACACTTATGGCACATACATAGCCATATGTATGGAGCGTGTGTACTTGTGTGTGCTTCTGTGTGTGTGTGTGTGTGTGCGTGTGTGTGTGTGTATGCTTGATGTGATATCTATAAAACCATTATACACACTTAAATACATGCATTCACAAACACATACCATCATTAATATATTAATAGATATGATACACATTATAAGTCCAATGAATTAACTCCCCTGCGATATAACTCTTCACAGTGGTTTAAGTGAGAGGACAAACAATGACACCTCAGTCTCACATGAAAAATTCATATCAGAATCGCCACTGAACTCGATTTTCTCTTCGAACAATGGCCACTCTTGATAACACTTCGATTGTTCGAACATACGAGGCAGCAATTAATGTTTTGTTGTCTGAGACGGCGGTGTTTTTTCAATGGAAGTTTTGCAAAAGTGAAAACAGAATTAAAAAAAGGAAATAATTTAATAGGAGACCGAAAATAATCGTTGCTAGATCGCCACTAAGGAAAATCAATGAAGAAAATAAATAGAGGTGAAATAGATATCGACTATCTGTTGATTCTTTATATTTTCTTAGAGTTTAGTGAGATATTTATGCTTGAAAGTGATAATCACAAGTGTGAAATAAAATAGGTAGAAAAATAAAACGAGAAGAAAAATTGTTTAAGAGAAAAATTGAGAGACAATGAGAAAGATGGACAAATACGCTGGTAGACAGCTAGCTAGATAGACAGGTATGGAGTCAAAGATTTACGTATGTATAGACATAGAGGAAGAGAGATAAATAGAGGCTTTGAATAATAGAAGGTTAGTTAACGGGCATAAATTCCATCAACACTACTAAATGGAAGTTGTAAAAGAAATACAAGTTTTGGATCAGGAATGGCAAACCTATGATGGAGATCAGAAGGAAGCAGCCGTAGTTTTAGTTAACAAGTAATGGAGTTTGAAAGTCATCTCCCTCTAATAAAAAAAGTTTGTGTAGATGCATTTAGTAAAAACTAAGCCACTAAAAAACAGCGACATGCGCATCTATCGAACTCGTGGTCTCTTCTTGGGCGATTACTTTTTGTCTACCTCAGAAATAGAATGTGCTTTAAAACAATATGTTTATGAAGTGATTGTTCCCAAACAAAAAGTATAGCTTCAGGCCTTTCAACAATATGTGTGTGTGTGTGTGTGTGTGTGTGTTATGTGTGTCATATAGATAAAAATTTAATTCTAGAGTTTCTTCTATTGTATGCATAGAATAGAATACAAGTATATATTCTCTTAGTAGGAGTGTTAATTGAATTTATATTTCGATACGCAGGTTTTTCATGAGGTTATAATAAACATTTGCCCAAGGTATCACGCAGTGGGACTGAACCCGGAATCGTGTGATTGAGAAGCAAGCTTCTTACCACACGGCAACACATATACATGTACATATATATGTACATACGTACATACAGGTACGCATATGTACGTAAGTATATATATATATATATATATATATATATATATATATATATATATATATATATATATATGTATATATATATGTATATATATATATATTGTATATATATATATATATATTATATATATATATATATATATATATATATATACATATATATACATACATATACATACATTTACGTACACATATATACATGCATACATACACACATACACACACATACATAAATACATACATGCATATACATATATACATACATACACATATACTTACATACACGCAAATACATACATACACACACATACATACATACATACATACATACATACATATATACATACATACATACATACATACACACACATACACACACACATACACACATACATACGTACGTACCTACATACGTACATACAAAACTGTCGATCGGTTCGTTGATATTCACTCCCTGGCCAATTATTATCAGTCCAATTATTTTCATATATATATTTCCCTAAGTGTTATTTAGACAAGCAGGGCGGCATTACATCAGCCTTATAATTGTATTGACATAGCAATAAATCACCAATACCAGTATATATAATCGATGGCTGAGTCTGTGTGTATGGAGTCGGGACAGACGCTGTTTTTTGTAGCGTTCTGTTTGGGCAATGTTTGCTGTTCATCAAATATTTTGTCGACTCTTTTGTGGGCCATTGTGACTATTGGAGACAATATACACACGCCCACACACGTATTCACCACTCACACACATTCACCACTCACACACACACACACACACTCACATACATGTACACGTGTGTGAGTGTATGTTATATACCTGTGTGTATATGTATATGTGTGGAGGTGCGTGGTTTAGTGGTTAGGGTGTCAGCATCATGAAGGCAAAATTCTGGTTTCGATTCCTGGACCGGGCGACGCGTTGTGTTCTTGAGCAAAACACTTCATTTCACGTTGCTCCAGTCCACTCAGCTGACAAAAGTGAGTAACGCTGCGATGGACTAGTGTCCTATCCAGTTGGGGAACACATACGCCTTTGAAACCGGAAAACCGGGCCCATGAGCCTGGCTAGCCTTTAAAAGGGCGAGAAGAAACTATGTATATGTATATGTATATGCATACATACGAGGAGGTACCCAAAACTAAGTGGAAACGTTCTGTGTGACAAGCCCGTTGTAGTTCAGGCTTCCACTGCTAAAAGCAACTTGATGTGAACCTCAGGCATCAGTCTGCAAAACGGAGTCGTCCTGTGTAGTCGTAATGTCACGTCTTGCGTCTTTGTTTTGTTGTGCTTCTCCTCTGTTTGTCGATTTTTGCAATGGCTGAAACGAAGGGAGATCGTGCTTCCGTGAAATTCTGTTTTCTGCGAGGGAAAAACGGTGGCAGAAACACATATCATGCTTCAGACTTGGAAGCGACATGCTGTAATGCTTGGCATTCGCGCCGGAAGCTCCAATACGAACATTCCAGAGTATTTGAGTGTCAATCTGAGGACAGTGCAGAGGAATCGGAAAGAGTTGGATGAGTCTAATGGTGATTAGGAAGGTACAGCAACTCGGAAAACTTCTGATAAGAAAAGAACTCCTGAATTTGTTGTTAAGATCCAGGCCATGATTGACAACGATCCCTCCAAGTCAATCAGGTCCATCGTCTGGGTTATGGAAGTTTCTGAATTTCTTATCAGCCAAGTAGTTCATGAAGACATTCGGTATTCCTCATACAAGATGAGAAAGGACCAATTTTTATCCCAAGCCATCAAGGATAAGAAGAAATACCGCGCTACGAAGCTTTTGAACAAACTCAAGGGCGCGAAAGCTACGTTGTTATCCTCATTCCGTAAACGGTGGCTTTAACGGGTGGAGATCTGAACCATCCTGGGGTACAGAGGATTCGCAATCTAGACTAGGGTCTGAAAGTTTACCACACCATAGTGGGTTACACCATGGTTCCTCTGCTTTGTGGCAGAAGTAGGAAGAAAGAGTGAGAGAAAGTTGTGGTGAAAGAGTACAGCGGGGTTCAACACCCACCCACGCCGCCGGAGCCTCGTGGAGCTTAGGTGCTTTTGCTCAATAAACACTCACAATGCCCGGTCTGGGAATCGAAATCACGTTCTTACGACCTATTTCTTTACTACCCACAAGGGGCTATACTCAGAGAGGACAAACAAGGATAGACAAACGGATTAAGTCGATTATATCGACCTCAGTGAGTAACTGGTACTTATTTAATCGACCCCGAAAGGATGAAAGACAAAGTTTACCTCGGCGGAATTTGAACTCAGAACGTAGCGGCAGACGAAATACGGCTACGTATTTCGCCCGGCGTGCTAACGTTTCTGCCAGCTCGCTCGTCTTACAACCGCGAGTCCGCTGCCCTAACCACTGGGCCATTGCGCCTGCACTCTGTTGCTGCAACGGACAAAGGGTGTGTAAACGTTAGCTACGACGGTTTGTGAAGTATAAGCTACAACTGCTTGTAAAATTTAGCTGTAGTGGCTTGCAACAGTAAATGGTGCTTCAGTTCGTATTTTCAGTGTTCGTTACAATGGCCGAAGCTGGTTAAATCCTCGCAAGTAAAATGAAACCTCTGCGAATTGTCTAAGTTGAAATGACCTGTTATCAGTGAACAGAAATGAGAAATAATATGTAGTATCATAGACAATTAGCTGTACAATTCCTGGCTGATGCGGTGATTACTGTAATATAATTAGTCTTCAGAGACGTTCTTTATAGTTATTGGTAAAAGATTGTAAAAGAGGCTGGTGGTAAAAAAGCTCGAATTTAAAGTGACCGACTCGGGTTCGAATCCTAAAATTTGTGAAAAGCTGTTGACCAAACGGCAGAAGTTTTGTTTATCTTTCGTGCCATTTTCTCTTCTGCATCGACAGCAGCAGCTGTGACCCACACTTTATTGTTTGTTGTGTAATCTGGCTTTTATATAGCTACATGTCTGTCCTTAGGCACCGCTGACGGAATCACTTGATCTTAATCATGATACATAGATACATACATGCATACATACATACATATATACATACATATATATATATATATATTATATATATATATATATATATATATATATATATATATATATTATATACATATATATATATATATATATATATATATATATATACATACATACATACATATATATATATATATATACATACATATATATATATGTATATATACATATATATATTCATATATATATATATACACATACACCCACACACATACATATATATGTATATGTATATATATATATGTTTATGTATGTATATATATGGATGTATATATATGCATATATATATGTATGTATGTATGTATATATATATATGTATGTATATATATATATGTATACACACATATATAATATATGTATATATACATTTACACACACATTTATATATATACATATATATACATGCATATATATATATATATATATATATGTGTGTGTGTGTGTGTACTCAAACTTTTAGGTTATATTTGTTCTAGCTTAATAGGGATTGAGAGCCAACGGTCGCCTAATCCTAGTTAATCTTGTTAACATGTCTTTCCGGAAACACACTTTGTAACATATTGATTTCTTCCAACTTGAAAGTATATCGATAGTGTAAAAATATTGTTACTTAATTCATCGATCAATACTGGACAATGACTCTGGACTGTCATGAAAAATTCATCACCTTCCTTTGTTAGCCATTTCTAGTGTTTTCGTGCCATGTATCGGCTCAAGATTTGTGTGGTTAATTTTAGTATTGGCTCTATAAAAATGAGAAACCGTTAGAGGACCAGTGAAACAGAAGCTGACGCAGGCTTCACTTTTAACAAGATTTGACGATAAACCTCATTGGTGTCATGTAACATTGTCAAACGTTTCATCGTGATTTGAACTTAGAAAGTAAAGGCGAGTTCACCAAATTTTACTAACCCAACAACAACAATGATAATGATGATGATAATAATAATACTAATACTAATACTAATTATGATAATAATAATAATAATAATAATAATAATAATAATAATAATAATAATAATAATAATAATAATAATAATAATAATACTAAAAATTTTTAATGATTGTGTTTTCGCAATAAATTGTCCACTGAAATAACAAAACACTTCAGGACGATTTCTACACTGTCTTGACATTGTTAACACTGTAAAACAAGTAAGGAAATAGATACAAACGGTTATACTTGTATTGAATTTGAGATGATGAAATATTTCATCAGACCAATTATGACTGGACAATTTCAGATGTTGAAATACTTATTTCATCAGACAAAACTTGATTGGTTAATTTTAAGATGATGAAATATTGCTTCTGAACTATGCAGCAATGAATAATGTAGTTTATTTTAAAGGTATGTTGCCATGATGTAAATGAAATACATGCTTACACGTCATTAATTAGAATTTCTATATAATGCATGAGCTAAAACCTAAAATCTTTCTCATCTTGAAAACTGTACGTGATGTCAAAAAACTAATTTTTTATTTGAAATCAGCGTTAAAAACTACATTGAGTTCACCTTGACATAGGCTTGATGAAAAATATTTGTTGACAAATGTTATCGTATCGATCCTTGGGGGTTAGGTGTGTGGATGAGAAGTAAAGTTGGCTCCAGTGGAATCCGAACTCAGAAAGCAATGACCCGGAAGAAATACTGCTTGATATTTTGTCCTGCGCTCACAGATTTCGCTGCTGGTATTTTCCAAAAGGAAATCACAGAAAAAAGTGAAAAAGAATATATTTGAAAAGGTTAGAGTTTGTACTGAAGTCGAGAGTAAATTCAAAGAATTTGATAAATAAGGTAAAGACGTGAATAAATGTCATGCGTTGTTCCTACATAAAACGGAAAATTGGAGATAGATAGAGATAGGGAGGGAGAGAGAGAGAGAGTGAGGGGAAAGAGAGAGAGTGAGGGGGACTTGTTAGCATTTCTGATTGTGTGGTTGAAGAACAAAGTTCTGTAAAGCATTACTTTTCAAAGAGTGAAGAACTACTTAAACATGCTGCAATGGAACTTGGATTTACTTGTATGGAATTTCAAGAGATGAAAGCACAAGCTGGATAATTTGTGAAAGAAAGAACGCACCAGAAGAAAATGTAGTCACGAGGACAATTATATCGAGGAATGTCAAAAATAATAACACTTTGGTGGGAGTGACGTTGGAATGGAGATTTATCGTGAGAAACCGAAAGTTTGTTAACGGCTGCGCAAAATCAAACTCTAACTAATAGTTTAGTGAATAAGAGTATTTATTCCACTGCTTCCACAGACAGGGGCCACCATTATAATCAACGAGTAGAAAATACTGAGTTATACTGTTGCGGGATGCATAATTTTATCTTGGGAAGGACATAAGCGACGTCTTGCTGAGGTTTGTATTAACTCTATAACAAATATATATTTTTTTACTACCCACAAGGAGCTAAACACAGAGGGGACAAACAAGGACAGACAAACGGATTAAGTCGATTACATCGACCCCAGTGCGTAACTGGTACTTAATTTATCGACCCCGAAAGGATGAAAGGCAAAGTCGACCTCGGCGGAATTTGAACTCAGAACGTAACGGCAGACGAAATACGGCTACGCATTTCGCCCGGTGTGCTAACGTTTCTGCCAGCTCGCCGCCTTTTAACTCTATAACAAATATAGTCATGAGAAGGGGACAGGTAATTAACAGCGAAGGGATCCAATTACCAGATGCCCAGACATTAAAATCATTGAAAGGAGGAGAGAGATACAAGTATCTAGGGGTATTAGAATCTGACAGAGTACTAACTACGGAAATGAGAACGAAAATTGAGAAGGCGCAGGAGTGGCTGTGTGGTAAGTAGCTTGCTAACCAGCCACATGGTTGCGGGTTCAGTCCCACTGCGTGGAATCTTGGGCAAGTGTCTTTTGCTATAGCCCCGGGCCGACCAATGCCTTGTGAGTGGATTTGATAGACGGAAACTGAAATAAGCCTATTGTATATATGTATATATATATATATATATATATATATATATATATATATATATATATATATATATATATATATATATATATATATGGTGTGTGTGGTGGTTGTGTGTGTGTGTGTTTGTGTGTCTGTGTTTGTCCCGCTAGCATTGCTTGACAACCGATGCTGGTGTGTTTATGTCCCCGTCACTTAGCGGTTCGGCAAAAGAGACCGATAGAATAAGCACTGGGCTTACAAAGAATAAGTCCCGGGGTCGATTTGATCGACTAAAGGCGGTGCTCCAGCATGGCCGCAGTCAAATGACTGAAACAAGTAAAAGAGTAAAAGAGTAAAAGAGAGAGTAAGGAATACATCAGAAGTGTGAAGAAGCTAATGAAGTCAAATCTGAATCCAGTGAAGTCTGAATCTAGTGAAGGCTGTTAATACTTGGGCAGTATCATCACTTAGATACTCAGTGGCTTTTGTAGATTGGACGAAAACTGAATTAGCAAAAAGCTAGACAGAAAAGTTAGGAAGAAATTCAATTTGAATGAGGACTCCACTTAAGAGCAGGAGTAGCGCGATTATACCTACTTAGAAAGAAGGCGGAAGAGGGTTGATATCGATAGAAGATAGCGTGGAGTTAGCTAGAGTAGATATAAATTCCTATGTAGGTAATAGTGAAGAAAGTTTGTTAAAAGCTGCAAGAATCACAGCAAAACACAGGGAGACCAAAAATCCGAGCGAAGTTAAAAACCAGAAAAAAGGACAGAAATTATCTGACTGGTAGGAGAAGGCGTTGCATGGTAGATTCCAAAAGAGAGTTGCAGCAAGTAGTAGTAGTGAGACATAGTTGTAATTGCAGAAAGGAAAGCTGTAGAGGGATACAGAAAGTTTGTTAGTAGCTGCACAAGATCAAGCATTAAGGACTAATTGGATGAAAGCCAAGAAGACTAAAACGAAGTAGATTCCCAATGTAGATTATGCAAATCAAAAGAGGAAAGCGTTACTCATATAGTAAGTGAATGTAGCATGTTGGCACAGAAAGAATACAAGAAAAGACATGACAACCTAGGGAGAGTAATCCACTGGGAGTGATGTAGATAGCTAGGATTTGAAC
This sequence comes from Octopus sinensis, assembly GCF_006345805.1. Classification (NCBI taxonomy): domain Eukaryota; kingdom Metazoa; phylum Mollusca; class Cephalopoda; order Octopoda; family Octopodidae; genus Octopus; species Octopus sinensis. The sequence continues at coordinate 44,934,450 of NC_043008.1, forward strand.
ATACTGATAAATGGTATGGACATGAATCTAGTAAAGTACTAGAAAGTAATAAATACAAGATGTTGTGAGACTTAAACGTTGAGACTGAGAGAATAATAGAAGCTAGAAGGCTTGATTTGATAGTAGTAGACAAAGAGAATAGAAAATGCCAGATAATGGACTTTACAGTCGCAAATGATGGAAACGTTAATATGAGAAGTATAGAAAAAATATCAAAGTACCAAGACCTGGTCATTGAATTACAAAGACTATAGAAAGTGTGGGTAAAATGTATCCCAGTAGTTATAGGTACATTGGGAACTATCCCTAAAGATTTGAACAAATGGATAAAGGAAATAGACATAGAACCCAGTTTAATACAGTTGCAGAAAACAGTGTTATTAGGGACAGCTTGGATACTTAGGAGGATTCTTGGCATCTAAGGCTACTTATTGTAACCCGATGCTAGGATTCTTTTCTTTTCCAGCAGTCTAATCTGTTGAGCATATATGATGGTGATGATGATGATGATTATGATGATGATGATAATAATAATAATAATAATATTAATAATAATAATAATAATAATAATAATAATAATAATAATAATAATGATGATAATAATAATAATAATAATAATAATGATAATAATAATAATATAATAATAATAATAATAATAATAATAATAATAATAATAATAATAATTTCTACTATAGGCACAAGGCCTGAAATTTGGAGTGAGGGGACTAGTCGATTACATCGACTCCAGTGTTTTACTGGTACTTAATTTATCGACCCTGAAAGGATGAAAGGCAGAGTCGACCTCGGTGGAATTTGAACTCAGAGTCGGAAGAACTACCTCAAAGCATTAGCTTTTCTAATTTCAGCAAGTTTTGATACCAAAGGATCAATAAAAACCAACGCCCTCAGTACACGACTGGTATCGTATACTATGAACCTCCGGTCGCATGAATGACAAATTCGATCTCGGTTAGTATTTGAATTCCCATTATTAATAATAATTTAGACGCAAGGATATCTTGAAGCAACATTCTACAAATGCAACACCTTTACTGCTAATACACCATTACGATGGCGACGATGACGACGATGACGATGATGATAGTAATGGTGATGATGGTGATAATGATGATGTTGGTGGTGATGACGATGATGACGACGACGATGATGATGATGAAGTTGATAATGATGATGATGGTGATGACAGTGATGATGTGGACGATGATGATGATGATGATGATAATGATGATGATGATGATGATGATGATGATGATGATATTGGTGGTGGCGATGATGACGACGACGACGCTGATGAAGTAGGTAATGATGATGATGATGATGATGATGATATCGACGACGACAACGACGATGAAGATGATAGTGACAGTGATAATAATGAAACTAATAACAGCAACAACAACGATGACGGCGATGCTGCTGTTGCTGCTGCTGCTGCTGCTGCTGCTGCTGCTGATGATGATGATGATGATAATGATGATAATGATGATGATGATCATCATCATAATGATGTTGATGATGCTGACGATGATGATGGAGAAAGCATTTGTTTTCTAGTCGTAATGAAATCGCTTGCAAAGCTTCAGGAAATGACGAGGAACAAACCAAAATGTAAAAATAAACAGGAAAAAAAAGAAATTCTATGTCTAGTTCGAAAATGGACAAATTCTTCCGCCAGATATCGTCTTGAACTAGAAATGGCATATCAAGTATAATATATCATTATTTGAGATCTTTATCTCTGTTAAGTAGCTTAAAGGTTTTAAGTTCGGCTTATTGAGCGTCGCGACGAAATAGCCTAGACTCCCCTCCGTGATCTTTAACCCACGCCGTGGTTTAGATTTCCAGAAACACATTGCTTTATTGTTTGAGGATGGCATTGTTTATCGGTCTGTTGTTTCTTGCGTAAAATCGAATCAATAGAAATCTAGTTTGGAGCTAATGCAAGAGTCAAAATGTTAAAACAAAACATGACTTGTTATCTAAATAGAAATAACGGCGCCAGGTTTAGAGCGAACTGGCGGAAGGCAAACGCACAGAAGGTGAACAGAAAAAGCGGTTCAAGGACACACTGTTCAAGTGTCACTGAAGAGATTTGAGATGAAACCTGATCCCTGGGAAATGCAAGCACAACACCGCCCTCCCTGTCGAAGATGGACTGACCTCCTACGACAACAACAAAATTGCAGGGGCACAAAAAAAAATGCGGACAACGCAAGCCTAAAGTCAACAGCGTGCCTTTTGTGCCAACAGACCACCAGTGCCTGACCTGCGACAAAGGCTTCCAAGTACGCATCGGGATGATTGGCCACAGCTGGACACACCGTGGCCCGTCTTCTTTTTATTCCATGCGATGTCCTTGATCATCGTCGACAACGACGGACGAACTAATAAAGGCATCAATAAAACACAAAAAGACAAAAAAATCTGTCTAGGAATCTTAAAGTTATTTAACATTTATTGTTGTCTGATGTCTTCAGAGAAAGCCGCTTTAATGGCGACAATCTTTGCCAACATATTTTCTTTTATGTACTGTTTGTTGTGGTTTGTGTCTCCTTTTTCTCCTACTGTTGCTGCGGCTGCTGCTGCGGCTGCTGCTGTTGCTGTTGACGGTGGATGACTTCAGATAAGCGCTAACCAATCATTATCTACCAGTGAGAATTTACAAAAAGCAAAAGACGAAGACGGGTGTGTAAAGGACAAACAGACGTATTAGTTTAACGCTCAGGAATAGAAAAAGTCTTTTAAGTTCCGCGCCTACGCCTTTCGACAGAAAGGTACACAGAAATAAACAGGGAGAGAAAATAGAAAGAGTGGCTAGCGATCTATCCAGGCATGACAGAAAAACTTCTCATCTTTTACTTTGCCATTGATGTAGCGCTGGTGAAGTTAAACATGTGGTAACGGTATCTTCATGTAGCTACTGTCTTACCTTTGGCTTTCACTTACTTTCATGGTTTGGGCCGATGTACACCGTACATTTTTTATTGAAAAGGTTTATCAATAATAGTGAATATAACCGTTTTGAACATGTATAATCAAACATATTTCACAAAGCCAGCAAATTCACCACAACTTTCTCTCACTCTTTCTTCCTTTTTCTGTTGTACCTGTATTTCAAAGGGGCCAGCCTTGTCACACTCTGTGTCACGCTGAATCTCCCCGAGAACTACGTTAAGGGTACACGTGTCTGTGGATTGCTCAGACACTTGCACGTTAATTTCACGAGCAGGCTGTTGCGCTGATGATATCAGCTGGAACCCTCGTCGTCGTAACCGACGGAGTACCATATATATATATATATATATATACTCTCCTGGAATATGACTACAGGTTATTTTACTCGTGTGCTAGATTCGGTCTTTCACCTGTAGCTATGCTGAGGCATATTCTTGAAGGGTGTGGCAGGTGGATTGTCATTTGACCCAGGATGATAAAGAGAGGAACGCATACTTTGAGTTTGCAGCACCAAATGTACACCCTGATTATAGACTCATGATTGGACGTTGAAAATAAACCGGTGTCTCTCAGTAAAAAGTCACCTCTAAACAGAAAATCGGTGACCAATTACTTACGTCACACCAAAAACCGAAAACTGACCGATAGGCAAAATATGAAGATACTTCGATTTTAGAGTCAGTCTTTACATCCTTATGTAACCTTGATTCCTTTTGGAATCGGTAAAATATAGTATCAGTGAAATACTTGGGTCGATTGCATTACCAGACGGCGTACCAACAAAACAGTTATTAAATCCTAAATGAAACAGTAAGGAAGCCTACAAGTTCTTCCTTAACCTGTGGAAGAAAGGGCAAGGCCTAGGAAAATCTTCAGGACCTTCAAGACTAATGCGACGAAGGTATCCCTAAAGCGGGCCTGGAGTAAATGTTTATATGAGAGTGATCCCTTTTAATAAAGACATCCAAGGTGCGGGAGATGGTGTTAAAGTAGATGACAGAGTAAGTCGTCAACCAGCCTAGTAGGGTTATGGCAGGATCTGAAGTCAGAATGCAAAGAACCAGCACAGATATCGCAAAGAATTTCGACCCATACTCTAACGATTCCGCCATTCTTTCCTCTGTTCTAGAGATGCATTTTATTTTATCGATTCCAAACAGATAAAAGACGAAGATGACCTTACAGAATTTGAAACCTGAAAGCGAGGGAACGTACTTAATACTGGACAACGTTTTGTTCGATTCTTCAGCAGCCTCTGTTAATTCACTGCTATGATATAGGGCCGCCAAATGTGATTGTTGTCTTGTAAACACAACCACATATTCGATAATACGGCCCCAGATACATTTCGCCCGAGATAAACCCCGTGATGTTATAGAAGCAAAGTATCTTTCTTGTCATACCGTCTTATAAAACATACGTTGGATAACGTAGACCTAGATAGACTTAGTCAGAAATAAAAGATGGGAAGCCATGTTTATAATTTTGATAATTCATTGCATAATTTTGAAGGAGAGTGTCTTTGTTATTTTAGCCCTCGTTTTATGAAAAGTACCTATTGTATAATGTAGTCCTTGATACACTTTGCCGAAGACAAAAGATATGAAATTCACGGTTGGAATACTCTTGGTCATAGTTTTTCTTAGACAGGCTCATTTGAGGTCTCGACACACACTAGTGGAATGTGCTTTTATGGTAAAATATCAGACCAGGTGAGTCTAAATTACGTGAAATAACATTCGGAAACAAATTTAAATGTCTGTGGAGATAACTGAAGGAATATTAAAAGAAAAATATACTAAAACATGAACAGATACGTTCAAAAAACAAATTCTTATGGAAAGAACTATCGGCACCAACCATGGTAACAAAAGAATGAACGTCTTATAAATAGACCTGAGGCATAAAACCAAAACACACACCACGTCACTTACTGAAGAATTACAAAATGAAATACAATTACGAATTATTCCAACTAAACCAAAGCCAAGATTATTTGGCCTGCAGGGAAAAAAATATCAAAAGAATTCAGTATTTGAAACTACATAGATTATTCTTTTTGAAAAAAAAAGAGATAGAAAGAAAGAAAAAGCATTTTTAGTTGAAAAATAAATGGAAGAATTGATGAAGAATAATTCCGTGTACAATGAAGCATTCGTCTAAGTTCACCATTAATACAGGTAATCAGCTTGGACAGGATTTCTTTTTATGCGAGTGCTTCAGGTAGTTCAAGAGAGGATACATACGTACACATAGGTACATGCATACATACGTACATACTTACATACATACATACAATAATACATACATACATACATGCATACATACATACATACGAACATACATACATACATACATACATACATACACACACATACATACATACATACATACACACATACACACACATACATACATACATACATACATACACACATACATACATACATATATGCAACTGTGTGGTAAGAAATTTGCTTCTCAACTACTTCCGGATTCAGTGCCACTGCGTGACACCTTGTCCGACCAAAGCCTTTTATACACACACACACACATACACACACACACACACACACATACGCACACACGCACGCACACACACACACGCACACATACGAATGGAATCCTGAAAAGTTCCTAGCTTTGGGTAAAAGAAAATACAGGAGGATCAATTAATTATGATTTTATTCAACACATTCCCCTCTCAGATTCATACACTTATTGCAGCGGTCCTTCGGTTTTTCTAAGCCCTGTAAAGAAACTCGAAGTTTGGGCCCGGGTTCAAATTGCCTTTCATCGTTTCGAGGTACCAATTGAACATTGGGGTCGCTGCAATCGACTAACGGTCGTCCTTGAAATTGCTGGTGTTGTGCTAAAAGTTGAAATCAATATTATTATTTTACATAAGTTATTAATACTAGCAGTAGTAACAGCAGTTGTTGTTGTAATAGTAGTAGTTGTAAGAAGAAGAAAAGGAAGACGTCGACGACGAAGAGGAAGAACCATTATATGAGTTGTAGGAGAAAAGCGAAAGAAGACGAGTGGCAGGAAGAGTAGAATAAGAAGAAGAAATAAAGACGAACAGGGGGAAATGATGTGTTCTGGTCGGATGAGAAGGAAGCGTAGAAGAAGAAGAAGAGGAAGAAGAAGAAGAAGAAGAAGAAGAAGAAGAAGAAGAAGAAGAAGAAGAAGAAGAAGGAGAAGAAGAAGAAGAGGAGGAGGAGAAAGACGAAGAAGAAATGAAGAAGAAAAACAAGAAACTACAACGAAGATGGCGACCAAGAGAAGAAATATGAAGGCAGATTGTAGTTGAAGAAGGAGACTGCAGTTGAAGAAGACGCCGAGGAAGGAGACGAAGAATCAATCGAAGAAGAAGAAGAAGAAGAAGAAGAAGAAGAAGAAGAAGAAGAAGAAAGATAGTTGTCGAAGAAGACATAGAATATAACAGGAAGGTGTATATACAGACACACATATATATATATATATATATATACATACAAGGTATATGTAAATTCTTTATGCATATATATATATATATGTATAGAATGCTCGGTAATGGGAGACCTTTCCGTGGCCTCATGTCAAGTTGATGCTTCAGCCATTATTACGAAATATATCGCATTAACCGAAGAATCTATCGACCAGTGCTGAACTCTTCTATCTTATTATCAACACTTCGTACAGTCATTCCAAACTATAAATTATTTTGGTTGCTTGAAGCATTCTGAATCTCAAAATGCGATTCTTCCAGTAGAAATATAATTGTCTTCAACAAAAAATAAAATTTTCTTCCTATAAATGTTTGTATCAGAAAGAGAGAATTTTAATTAAGACCCAGCCAAGAATACGTTTTCGCACTGTTGATATTGCTGTTGTTGTTGTTGTCTAAAGGATCCTCGACGCAGTTACTAGATCAGCTTGAAACAACAGTCAAATCTCTCATATTACATTCTGATGGCTTTCAGATATTCTTATAGGATAATGCAGACCTGATAATACTGAGACCCCGCCTCGGTCATGACTGACCATGGGATTGCTCCTAGAAAGTTACCCTCCCAGGCACAAGTCCGGGCAAGGTTGTTTATGGAAGGCCAGCAGTCGCCCATGCATACCAGCCTTCCCTCTCCATGCCACTGATGTTATCCAAGGGAAAGGCAAAGGGGCAGATACAGCTTGGCACCCGTGACGTCACAACTCATTTCTACAGCTGAGTGAACTGGAGCAACGTGAAATAAAGTGTCTTGCTCAAGAACACAACACGTAGCCCGGTCCGGGATTCGAACTCACAACCTCACGATCGTAAGCTCGACGCTCTAACCACAGAACCATGCGCCTTCACAGGCCTGATGATACTATAACTAAAACTAAGATAATGATTGTTACAGCACGAACCAATTTGTTTTTCGGTCTGTTGCGTTCGTGTTTTATTCAGAATTGGTTGCGCACTCAAACAGTTGAGTATTCGGTTCCACTGGGTTGCGCATTTAGATTTTATTAACGGCAAATAAAACCTATTTTCCCTGACATCGATGAAATATCCAACCATAATACAGTTATTGTTTAGCCTTTAGTCAGAAATGATTCAGTGGAACCGAAAGCAAAGACGTTTACGTAATTTTTCCCAGGTATTCTATATGAAAGTCTAAATTAACTATTGTAGCTATTCGCCTCTTCGGCAACTAAACCATTCCCAGCTATCTTGTTAAGCGGCATTAATGTTCGTACGTATGCATGTCTGTATGTATGTATATATACATATATGTATGTGTCTGTGTTTGTCCCCCGTCATCGCTTAACAACCGATGTTGGTGTGTTTACGTCCCCATAATTCAGCTGTTCGGCAAAAGAGACCGATAGAATAAGTACACGGCTTACAAAGAATAAGTCCTAAGGTCGATTTGTTCGACTAAAGGTGGTGCTCTAGAATGGCCGCAGTCAAAGACTAAAACAAGTAAAAGAAAGAATATGTATGAATATGTATGTATGTATGTGTATGTATGTATGTATGTATGTATGTATGTATGTATGTATGTATGTATTATCTATCTATCTATCTATCTATCTATCTATCTATCTATCTATCTATCTATCTATCTATCTATCTATCTATCTATCTATCTATCTATCTAATTTCCTACCTTATGTTTGTCTTGTCTGTCTAACCATGGAGGAGTAGTTCCGTGGAATGTAAAGTCTTTGGAGTTTTAACACGCCGAACCATCGCTGACTCTTGTCCTCATGGCTGATGAGGGGATTTCCATGCTTCTCTTTGGCTTTTAAAAGTAATCATCTTCATATCCCAGTTCGATTTCTTTTGTCATATTCATATTTATACACACACACACGCACACACACACACACACACACACACACACACACACACATATATATATATATATATATGCACACAAACACACACAAACACCCGCATACATGTAATTTGTTTGAAGATATTGTTCACCTGCAGGTGAAAATCTGAGCAGCAAGAGATCGACTCGAGCAAAATGTAATTACACACACACACACACACGCACACACAAACACACACACAAATAAATAGATACTGGTGTACACACATGCGCACACACACACGCACACACACACACACGCACACACAAACACACACACACACAAATAAATAGATACACGTGTACACACATGCGCACACACACACGCACACACACACACAAACACACACACACACAAATAAATAGATACACGTGTACACACATACGCGCACACACACGCACACACACACACACACAAACACACACACAAACACACACACACACAAATAAATAGATACACGTGTACACACATGCGCACACACACACGCACACACACACACACAAACGCACACACACACAAACACACACACACAAATAAATAGATACACGTGTACACACATGCGCGCACACACACGCACACGCACACACACACAAACACACACACACACACAAACACACACACACACAAATAAATAGATACACGTGTACACACATGCGCACACACACACTCACATACACGCCCTCCACCACACCCTTAATTTCCAGTGACGAGATGGTTTTGTAAAAACGGTGAAGGGTTTTATGCTAAAAAAATCCCAATGTTTTTAATGAGGTCATTTGAATGACCGTTATGAAGAACTCGGAATATCAATAACTCATTTCTTGTGATTACTTCAACACACGCTGCGTGCACGCACACACAAATACTCATCAGCACACACACACACACACCTGAACAAACGTACACACCTATATATATATGTGTGTGTGTGTGTGTGTGTGTGTATTCACGCACGTACACACCTAAACTCACACATACGCTTATAATTATCTCATTCATATTGAAAATTAAATGGCAAATCTGTATTGTATCGTGTTTACATTTCGGTCATTATTAAAATTGATAATTTGTTTTTGCTGTTTCAGCATCATTAACGGTTCTTTTGTAAGTTTAAATATATAAAATAAAAATAAAATTATAAAAAACCCAAACATGAGGCAGGCGTGGCTTTGTGGTAAGAAAGTTGCTTTCCAATTACATGGTTCCGGCTTCTGTGGAATCTTGGGCAAGTGTCTTTTACTTCATGGTGGAGCAAGTGTTTCATCATGTAGTTAGAAAAAGTCACTTCCTGCTTCTATTTTACCCATTTGTTTAAAATTACCCGACGATGGTGGATTTTTTTGCCATGATGTAATCTAAGAATGCGTCGATAAAATGCTATCGAAACACTTGTGAATTTTGAACCATATTCTTCTTTATATATACATTGCACTTGGAACCACCCCTGAATTAGATTTATAGTTTATATTTGACGAGTTAATGTGTGTGTATGTGTGTGTCCTCCCTCTCACCGTTGTTTTGTTGTTTTGTTGTTTTGTTTGATGCATTAAATGCCAAATTTAAATAAAGAATACTGGGAGCGAATTCTTCGACTCTAGCTCGCTAGATACATAGGTAGACAAAATGATATCTATGTGTTTGTATGTGTGTGTTAGTGTGTGTGTATGTTTGTGTGTGCGCGTGCGTATGCAATTTATTACTAAATTTATGGATAAATTTGAATATCCGGTGGCTGTTGAAAAAGCAAAATGAATCAGATGGACGGCATCTACTTAATTAATGAAAACATGAAAATATTTTGCGAAATTACAAAATTACATTCACACAGGCATACACACTCACGCACACATGTATATACATGTAAGTGTGTATGCCTACATGTGTATATATATTATTGCTTTTACTGTTCTGTCGTTATTTGATTTATCTATCCATCTATCTATCTATCTATCTATCTATCTATCTATCTATCTATCTATCTATCTATCTATCTATCTATTTATCTATCTATCTATCTATCTATCTATCTATCTATCTATCTATCTACCTATCTATTTATATATTTATTTATTTATTTGTCTATCTACCTACCTACCTACCTACCTATCTACATACCTACCTATTTATTTGTCTATCTATCTATCTATCTATCTATCTATCTATCTATCTATCTATCTATCTATCTATATTCCATTACATTTTATTACACGATATCATATCATATTATGAAATCTCATATCTAATATTACATCGTTCGAACACCAGTTTAGATTTCCATAACTTCCATTTAAACACACCATTAATCAGAGAGAAGAAAAAAAAGCTAGAAACGCATAACTTCAGCTTATTTTCCTTCTTTTCCGATATCAAATAACTTCGATATTTTTAATTATAAAGGATCACATTTCTCAAAAGTTTCCTTTCGTTTTGGGAGCGTTGCAGTACGATTTGGTCGGGCCTTGTCTATTAGTTCTAACGGGTCTACTGAGTACAAAGAGATTCCTTTGTTTGTTGTTGTTTAGCTCAGGTCAGGTGTTGGGGCATGCGCCGTTGCAGCCGTTGTTGTATTCCCTATTTGTCGGTATATTCCAGGGTCCTCCCGAGCGACCCGTCGAGCAAAGTCTCGGTCAGTGCCCATCTCTGCGAGATATCTCCTCATCTGCCGTGACCACGTGGAATATGGTCAACCAACGCGAACCGTCAACCCAGCCGGACCCCCAGCGAAGGGAACACGGTAAGCAGTATCTAACTCGGAAAATCGAGCTGCGTGGCCTACCAACCTGAGCTGGCGCTCCCGAATTACACAAGTAGCAATCCATTTGATGTTCAGAATCTTGGATAACTCTAATCTAGAACAGTGGTTCCCAAACTTTTTTAGGCTGCCGCTCACTTGCTTGTTACTAAACTCGAAACCATGTGATTACGAACCAAATCTCTTAACCAAACAGTCACGCTTG
>NC_043008.1:44950731-44965731 GCF_006345805.1 Octopus sinensis
AGTCTTGGGGGATGTGGGTTCGAGCCCCATGGCTGTTTGTTGACGAACCTTTCCACCTGGTAACAGTAGTTTACCCAATATTTCTGCTGTTCTGACGGCAATTCTGCGTTCGAAAAAATATTTTCTTGCTTGTATCGTGCAATGCACATTTCGATGCTTCTAAAAAAAAAATCTGATGTTAGCTTGCTTATATTTATACAAATTATTTTGTATTTACACGTAAAAAATCAAAGCTAATGAATAACTTATGTACAAGATGTAAAAACGACACTAGCTTTTTATTAGAAAAGACTTAGGGGTTAAAATACATTGTCAATTTTGCTTAAATCGTTACCATGTAATTCTTTAAATATGTATATATATAGTAAAGCACTAAATTATGTAATATTAAATTTTATATTTCAAACTTACAGCCAATTAGTCTTTTCACGAAAAGTGAAAAACAATATATAAAAGGGTATTTATTATTATTTTTGTTTTTAAATTCTAATCTCGGCAGTGATATTTTAAGTTTTTTTCTTTTGTCCTGCACCTTTCCAGGTTCAATATTTAAGAATATTCTAGCCTTCTGTGCCCACGTTTTTTTATTCTATTACTGCTTGCCTTGAACTTTTCCAGGTTCAATATTCTAGCACTCTGCACTCGCATGTTTCATTCTGGTTCGCTTTTTTGACGCAACGCTTCTATTATCATAATTAATTATATTTACCTTTATAATAAAAAAGAAAAATAATACTGTTATAAATATTTTTTAAATAAATTAAGATTTTGTTCAAGAAGAGAAATTTTGTTGCACCTAAGAATAACATAGGATTGATAGCAGTCCATGATATCAATTTTAAAATTATGGAGAAAAACCATAGAATTATCAATAACTATATTAATGTGAGGAGATTTAATAGACGGAAACTGAAAGAAGCCCGTCGTATATGTGTATGTATGTGTGTGTGTGTATGTGTTTGTGTGTGTGTGTGTGTATGTTTGTCCCCCCCAACATCGCTTGTTGGTGTGTTTACGTCCCCGTAACTTAGCAGTTCGGCAAAAAGAGACCGATAGGATAAGTACTAGGCTTACAAAGAATAAGCCATGGGGTCGATTTGCTCGATTAGAGGCGGTGCTCCAACATGGCCGCAGTCAAATGACTGAAACAAATAAAAGAATAAATATTATTTTTTTTAATGAATATATTTCTTTAGTGCCCACAATGGGCTAAACATAGAGGGGACAAACAAAGGGATTAAGTCGATTACATCGACCCCAGTGCGTAACTGGTACCTTATTTATCGACCCCGAAAGGATGAAAGGCAAAGTTGACCTCGGCTGAATTTGAACTCAGAACGTAACGGCAGACGAAATACAGCTACGCATTTCGCCCGGCGTGCTAACGTTTCTGCCAGCTCGCCGCCTTTAATTTTTTAAATGAATAGTAATAATGATAGAGAGAAGAGTAATGCAACAATCAAGGGAGAGAACAAGCGAAGAACAACGGTTTAGATCTAGATTTACACAGGAAAGCGACACACTTATGGCGTTTTGTATTTACTGAGAGATCAATCAAGCGAGCTAATATAATAAATAAACAATTTTATTTTAAGTAATGAAATACAAGACAAAATTATAATTAGAAATAATTAAGTGGAATTTAAGAAATATTCCAATTCAAAAAAATATCAATGAGATTAATTAGATACATTTTAAAACAATTTTCATTATACAATAATGCTATATTCTAATTAAATAATTAATAATTAATTTTTTTTAATGAGTAAAATATTTTATTTCAATATGTACATATTTTAATTTATAAATATGATAATAAAAATTAATATGAAATCCAAAAATTATTTTTTTTTTACGCTTAATATTTTTAGACAGGTGTTCTCAGCATATATTCGTCTCGATGGACTCTTTCAACTGAGTGTAAATAATATTATTTACCCCTTGAATTCGCAAACATATTTGGTTTGTTAAAATTATCGCCATATTTTTCGCCACGTAAAGTCACACACCTTTTTTGTGGCAAATATTTTTAGACGAGGTTTTCACTAAACGTTTGTTTTCAATGAGCACATTTTTCAAACCCAATTAATTTATACTCTTAAAATAACTGAAATATTTTGATTGAAAGTCAGTTTTTTGTCATACTCTTCTACTTTTGACCTCACATATTTTAATCTGTTTTTCTAATGAGCCATATTTCAAATATTTTATCTCAAAATATAGCTTAGGACTGGACAATCATTGCTAAACAAATCGCATTCAATATGGTTGAAAACTGAATTAGTGATGGAGACTAGAAATGATTGCGAGTGAATATGTACCGTTGGCGATTTTTTTCCTCTGTCTTCCCTTCTCTGGATCTTTACTTCTCCTATGTTTCCGACGAAGGGCTCCGCTCGAAACGTTAAACCCTCCTTCTTTCCTGGGCGTTCAATAATTACTATATTTGTTCCACGTCCTCGCGTTGTTGTATTTTTTTGTGCTTTCATGTTTGGATTAACTTTATATATATATATATATATATATATATATATATATATATATATTATAATATATATATATTATATATATATATATATGTGTATATAGGTATATAAAATAAATATATAATTAAGAGAAATAACCTCTATTAAGCAATTCAATAGTGAAAGACGCTATCCATATTATTTAGGAAAAATTTAAATATACTGTAATAAATATTATTAAAAAAATCAATAAATTGATTATTTAATTTATTAATTCATTTATTGATTTTTTGAATAATATTTATTATAGTATAATTAAATTTTTTCTATATAATATGGATAGCGTCTTTCACTATTGAATTGCTTAATAGATGTTATTTCTCTAAATTTTATACATATATTATATATTGTGAAATTTGATTTAGAATTGCTAAATTGAATTTTTCCCTGTAAGCTTGGAAACTATATTCTCTACTATTATTATTACATACATATATATACATACATATATATATAAAAATATATATAAAAATACAAAATGGGACAAGAACGCAAAACATTCAAATAGACGACACAAAAAACGGACGGGTCATTCGAAGCCTCTAATCTTCAGTCAAGAACCGGATCATCCTCGCAATTTCGGCTGATTAATCTTGAGATCGCTCCGATATATATATATATATATGTTTGTGTGTGTGTGTGTGTGTGTGTGTGTGTTGTGTGTGTGTGTGTGTATATATATATAGATATGTATATCATATATATATATATACATATATATATGTGTGTGTGTGTTTGTGTATATATATATATATATAATATATATATATATATATATATATATATATATATATATATATAATATATGTATATATATATATATATATACACATATATATATACATATGCACGTATATGTCTATATAGTCATATACGTGTGTAACTCTGTACATGTTTGTGCTTGTTTGTATTGCTGTGTTTGTGCGTGTATATCTATCTCGCCGTCTGTTTATCCGTTGTTCGTGTGTGTGAATGTGGGCGTTTGCCATTCATTGAAAGGGCAAAATATGCAGAAGTAATTGAATTCTTAATAAATTGAAATTCGCTGAAAGGGGTCGGTTTGTTGTTTGTTCACTGAAATTCGTTGTAGTTAATTTTACAAGCATGAGCTCTGTTATAACAATGAATTAATGAATGATTGCTATTTAATTCATCTGCACCGATATTAACGAGACAATGAGCTTTACTCAGATAATGGTTAATTACAAAGAAGAAAATCTGTTTTGATGTGAACCGGGCTTCTGGTTTTGAGAAGATACGAAACTGCAGTCATGAGTATTTCAAAAAATAGCTGCGAAATTTGCCTTAAATCGCACCCTCCTGAATGACATAGTCCTTGATACACCGTGTCTGAAATATGTGAAAAGATAATGCTCACGACTGTAGTGTGTTGTTTTAACAGAAGTCTGGTCGTTCAGGGCGAAACTACAACCACAAGTTGCGTATTTGAAGGAAAATAAATAAGTGAATGCATAGTTGTGGCGCTCGTATGTTTCCCAAAGTACTTAAGGAGCATACCTGATGTGAACATGAATAGTCGAGAATCGAACATGTGTCACAGTTTCAACACATCAGTAGTTTGCTATATAACTCGTCCGGGGACCCTGGATAATTCAACAAAACAAACAACATTGAAACCTTCGTTAAGTCTGCCCCTTCTCGTAGTGATATGCTACTAACATCGGGAGGACAAGGGCCCCAGCAGGGAAGGAAACTATATGAACAAGAGCGAGTATTTAGATGTTGTGCAGTAATAGACCTTATATTCTCGGTATAAAGCTTAGTTGATTTTGTATCAAAGAATTATTTGAAGAGAAGTAAAAAGACAAGGCAGAATTTCCAAGATTCTAAAACTTAAAGAACGTAGAATTATTGTAACGGAAGTAGAAAAATAGAATTTGCAAGATTCAGAAAACTCTAGGAACAAAGATTTGTTGCAAGGGATGTTGAAAGGCATGTACACCATACGTCACATTTGAGAGAGGAAAGAGAGGAAGGGAAGGATTCTTGAACATTCCAGAGAGGGGCATTTGAGAGGGGGAAGGGAAAGAGAAGGAAGTTTATTTGAACATTCCAGAGAGGTAGATTTGAGCGGGAGAAGGGGAGAAAAGGGGGAAGGCTTCAGAAAACTGGAGTGTCTTGTTGAGGATTTAAAATTGCCCCAAATCTGTCTCAACCCCTTTAGGTGCCAACCAAAATGATCCACATATTGAAGGTGTTGATGTATCCGATTATCTGGCACGAATTAAACATTTGAACTGATAAAAACACTGGCTAGAACGGTTCTACAATACTCTAGTCTGTTTCTACTAAGTAGAACAACAATCTGATCGGTTTATATGAATGGTGAGAGAAATTGATGGAACATGTTAATTACTTGTAGATCTAAATTCAAATTATAACGTAAACCATGAAAATCTTCCCTAATATTGCTGATACCATGTCTGAGACATTAGCTCCTTACTCCGCCATATTTCAGTACCAAAATGGACCCTTAAATTCCATCCCATATACATGACAATATATAAGTCTATTGCATTCTAAATTATTGCAATTTTCACCCACATTTATTCATGTCTCAGACATTATGCCTCTGTATAAAAGCATGGTTTCTAATTTAGGCAAAAGTGCTACAGTTTTAAGAAGAGGGTTTTGGCCAAATTCACTGAAGCCAGTACATGATTGTAACTTTATTGAGTTCGGTGGGACGAAAGGCAAAGTTGACCTCAACTGGATTTCAAAGTGAAGACCCGTAAGAAATACTGTAAGGCATTTTGTCCGGCATTTTAACGAATTTGTCAGTGTGTTACTCTATTATTATTTCTTATACAACAAACTCAGCGTCATTTGGAATTTCATTTCAATAATATCTACGATGTCCCTATGGATAGTTACCATAAATCGCTTTCCTTTGTTCCCAAATATAATTGATTTTACATCGATAAATGAATCAAATGTAGTCCATTCAGCCGTCACTTGCGAGCGAGCCTGGCTTCATAACAGTTACCATGCTTTCAATAACTGTTTTAAATGTCTATATAGTCGTGAGCAGAGACAGACACATTTGGCCACCCCACATCCGACCTCGGCCACGCCACATTTGACCTAGAAACACACCCATAACATGAAAGCTGGACGGACACAGAGCTGCTGGTATTCGTTTACAACCAGTACGCTGGAGCGACGTGAAATCAAATACCTTGTTCAAGGCTACAAAGCGTCGCTCTGATCAAATAATTGAACCCACGGTAATATGTCCGTTAGATAAATACTCTAATTACCGGACTACTCGCCATTAATTTTAAGTATCAACTACTTCTGTACACGAAACAGATTTCGTTTCATGTCCAAGTCAGAAACTTGTTTCACCTTTATCGCTAACATCTATCGGGATGATTTAAACATTATATTAACTCGTACTTCTGCTTCACCAAAGTAATTTTCTTCTACGCGGATTAAATTACAAGCGACCAAGCTGGACATAGACAACGAATTAAAATTTGATGCAAATATAGAATAAAATAAAGGTGACTATATCTCTGTGTGCGTGGGTTTAAAATGGTTGTTATGTTACGACTTCCGTACAGCATTTCATATCAATTTGTTTGTCAAATAATTACATCAGCCAACTTGCTATCCCATTACATAGGAAATACATCAATATAAAAGGTTGGACGATACAATTTCCACCATGTGTATCGCATCAATCCTTGTCACTGTCAACACATAAACGTTGTTTTACGTATATCGTGGTCACAGTTTCAACTCTTCTTTTTCTTATTTTAAGAGGCTTCTGAGTGGTAGCTTTATCTGACGGAAATAGAAAGCAAATATCTTTCACATCATACATTTATAAAGGAATTAGACATTGGATAGTGTGGCCTTAGACAGATTATGTCTCAAAAAATAAATCTGACCATAAAACACTTTTAATCCAAGTTTTAGTTAATCAAGTATGATCTGAGATTAAACTATAGAAGCAAGAGAAAATGCAAGGATAGGTATACAAATAAAAAAATGTTCTATATTTAAAAGATGAGGAATTATATACATTATTTACATTATTTACATTATTTACATTATTTACATTTGACGGATATTTATCCTCATCTTGTTTGTTGTTAACACAACGTTTCGGCTGATACAACCTCCAGCCTTCATCAGGTGTCTTGGGAAAATTTCAAACCAGGGTTCTCAGGGTTTAGGTAGAAGGAGGGGAATTTGAGAGGGGGAAAAGGAGGAAGGGGTGGAAGGGAGGTAGAAATCTTCAGCATTTTAGAGAGGGGGAATTGAGAGATATAAGGGGATGAAGGGGAGGAAGGATTCCTGAGCATTCAAGAGAGGGTGACCTGAGAGTGAGAGAGGGATGAACATTCCAGAGAGGGCGATTTGAGAGGTGGAAGCGGAGGAAGGGGTGGCAGGTGTTGAAGGTTTCTTGAACATTCTCGCGAGGGGCATTTGTGAGAGGGGTGGGGCGGAAGGGTTGAAAGGGGAGGAAGCGTTCTTTAACATTCCAGAGAGGTGCATTTGGTAGGGGAAAGTGGGGAGGTGTAGGAATTGGAGGAAGTGCTCTTGTTCATATTAATTAATAAATGAATGATAAAAAGGGATCTAAATTATGCGATCCTTTTTTTTAGTGTACAGGTATCTTGGTCTAGGAAACTGTGCACCCTCCCACCCTTCCTCCCCTTTCCCCCTCAGTTTCCCCTCTCTGGAATGTGAAGATTTCTACCTCCCCATCCTCTCCTTCCCTCTCCCAATTCACCCTCTCTGTAATGTAGTGGATTTCTAACACCCCTTCCTCCCCTTCCTCCCATTTCACCCTCTCAATTCCCCCTCTTTGGAATGTTGAAAATTTCTTCCTCCCTTCCTCCTCTTCACCCTATAGTGCATTGTTTCCTATAGCCGAAACAACTGTAAGCTTTTGAAGGTTATGACGTAAATCTTTTCCAAGTGTTATTCATTTAATTACATGCATATATATATATATATATATATGCACACATATATACGTGTATACATACAAGCATGCATGCGTGCGTGTGCGTGTCTGTGTGTGTATGTGAGTGTACATATGCATCTATATACATAAGAGCTTTGTAGTTGCCTTCAAGAAAACTTAAAAATGCAGAGAAATTTCTAATACGGCGAAATGAAGATTTATATTTTGTTAGTTCCTTATATTTCGGGTGAGTTACTCATCTACAGAGAAAAACAGGGAAAGCATTATCTAAGATCGGAGGTCGTTCGCGTGTAATTTTATTCGGTGGAAACTGTATAGAAGCCTGTTGAATGGTTTGTACCTGTAATTTAAAAAATGTACAGCTTTGTCTGTGGAATACTCAACCAATTACACGTTCAAGGGCAGGTAATTCAGTTAACTGGATAACTGAATATTTATCGTCAACCGATGGAGATTTGCCAAATATTTCGGTAAACTAAACCAGTTTCACACTTTCCTAAAGTAATGACCACCCCAGGTGAATCTCATATATATAAAACTCGCTTATATTTTGATTCTGTAAATAAAATTAATGAGTATCGCAACGTTTTCGTAGACTTTGCGACTGGTCTGAAAGAAATCAACTTGTCACCGACAGAGGGTGTATGGTGATGAGGAAGACAAAAGGAGTGAAGATGAGTCTCGTATTTTGTCTACACTTTTTATAGGTTAATCAAAGAAAACGGAACGTTGTCCTTGACCATTCCAAGCTGTCCTAGGATGCTGAGATCGATGCGGTTAATGTTCAGAATGCACATCAATAGGTTGTCAAAAACGGAAACATTGAGAGATGGAGTTCCAGAGTGTAGGAAGGATTAAGCGAAGGGATTAGTGCGAGATGTTAGGTGATGCATTGTGGGAATTACAGAATAAGGAGACAGACGTATCAGGCGAGGAAATGACTTTAGTAGAACAAGAAGAATCGAACTTTGATCACGGGCTCAATTTTTCAGGAAATTACTTTTAATCTCACAGCGCTGCTTAAACATAAATATAAATAGGTTTTTATTTACGTTATTTACATTATTTACATTTGACGGATATTTTTCCTCTGTATTTTTCTTCTGACTCATAAAAAAGTTTGGAGTGGAGGGCACCAGTGGATTGGCAGCTCTTCACTGCTGGAGGTCAGTAATATTGTGCATTGCAAGTATAAGTATAACGAGTTCCAACAACTAGTTAATGGTACTGCTATACTAAACAGATATCATTACACACACACACACACACACAACACACACACACTCACACATACACACACATACACACACACACACACACACACACACAAACACTCACACACACACACACGCGGAAATACAGTTACACGTGTTAAACTACGCAAGAAAAAATTCTTCAAAGATAATCTGTTAATTCAATATGGCGAGTCTGCCTCACTGTGGAAATAGAAACAGACGACTTGAAGTGCCTGTTTCATAGTCTTCGATGGACAACGGACAAGTAGATAGCTATAAAGAATATACACAGAGGGATAAATAGGCAGACAGAGAGATAAGTGGACAGAAAGATGGCGATGAGCGTGTAAGCATGTGTTTGTATGTATATATGCGTGCGTGCGTTTGGGTGTGTATATGTGCATATACAGAAGGAAGGAGAGAGGAAAAAGGAAGGGAAGAAAGTTTCACAATATATATTTTGTAGAAGGCGGCGAGCTGGCAGAAACGTTAGCACGTCGGGCGAAATGCTGAGCGGTATTTCGTCTGCCGCTACGTCCTGAGTTCAAATTCCGCCGAGGTCGACTTTGCCTTTCATCCTTTCGGGGTCGATAAATTAAGTACCAGTTGCGCACTGGTTTCGATGTGATCGACTTAATCTGTTTGTCTGTCCTTGTTTGTCCCCTCTGTGTTTAGTCCCTTGTGGGTAGTAAAGAAATAGATATTTCGTCTGTCGCTACGTTTTGAGTTCAAATTCCGCTGAGATCAACTTTGCCTTTCATCCTTTCGGGGTCGATAAATAAAGTACCAGTTACGCACTGGGGTCGATATAATCGACTTAATCTGTTTGTCTGTCCTTGTTTGTCCTCTCTGTGTTTAGTCCCTTGTGGGTAGTAAAGAAATAGGTATTTCGTCTGTCACTACGTTTTGAGTTCAAATTCCGCTGAGATCGACTTTGCCTTTCATCGTATCGGGGTCGATAAATTAAGTACCAGTTGCATAGTGTGGTCGATGTAATCGATTGGTCCCTCCCCCAAAATCTCGGGCTTTGTGCCTAGAGTAGAAGAGAACATATGTTTTGTATGTACGTATGTATATGTGTGTGTGTATACATACACATGAACATAGGCGCACAGACACAAAAAAACTCACTCTCTCTCTCTCTCACACACATATATACTCATACACAAACACACACACACCACACACACACACACACTTGTGTGGGTATCATTAGGAGACAGTAGTCTGGTTAGCTTTTATAAAAATACTCTATATTTATTTCAGCGACAATCCGAAAGCTACGTTATTATTGGTTATACACACAGAGTTGAGAGAAGCCACGTATGAGGCTTGCTGTGCAGCACTTAAATTGATTACAACTATTCGTGTGAATCTTGTTAAGAAAAGAGAATTGAGTAAATGCCAATGTTTATATGCAACATCTTGTTCTCAGCTGGCTCTACACGGATGTACAGCACTTGTAAATGTAATGCAATAAGAATAATTGGCGAATAGCGCTGGAAACTGGTATACACTCACCCAGTAAGGACAGGGAGGAACGTGATTTTAAATCATAGTTAAAACCTAGCTTATAAAACCGATGCCTTTGAGAAGCACGTGAATGTTTCAATATGTTACTTCTATTTCCTACTGGGTGTTCGGGGCAAATTTTCACAGTCTGCATAAAAGTAAAAGAAAGCACAATATCTCTCTCTATATATAAACGGCAAAATGTGGTGTGTGCGTGTCCTTTATACAAATCCACAATTTTTCAGTTAGAGGGATCGCACTTTCTATGGTCATTCAAAACCGTCCAAGGGTGATCGTGCACATCTTTACATTTCCCCAGTCACCCGGCAAAGCCATTAAAAAAATCAATGGAAGTGACTTTTTTGTGAATTTTCTATCCAAAACCCAATCAAAATGCCCGAAACTTGATACGCCGATTGAATGCCAGCTAGCTGTATGTGATTGGTCGGAGATTTGGACAGTACTCACGTGTATGTGCGCACGCACGCTGCTGTATATGCCTGCACTAACACTATGACCCTGCGTTGCCGGGTCATAGTGGTAGTCTAAAAATAAAAATGTTTTATAATTTCAAAAAAAAAAAAATCAACTAGTGCAGTAGTCATGATGGCGGCATTTCGACACCTAGCTCCAATTATCATGATACTAGTAATTGTTTTCCAATTTTCAGGTGGTTTCCTGTTCTCCATATCGGCTCAACTTTTTCTCGATTACAGCTTTAATCTTTATTCTTTCCAACGCCGATGAGTGTTCACCAATACCTCTAGCTGTTCCTGAAAAAAAAGGAGACAAAAATCGTAAAATGTAGTCCGAATATCCTGTATAAATTATGATAAAATACACGAGATATAAAACCGTTACATGTATGGTGAACAGCGAGAATTAAAACGATGAACAGCATAGCTATTCCGAATAGATTTCGGCAGATTCGAACGTGAATCGAATGCGTAATGAACACATTTCCTCTTAAAGGAATATGCATCTCTTATGACAAACACAACTGCGATATTTCTCTCCTCTTCTAAGCAAAGTAAAAAACATGCGATATATATCTTTTACACCTTATGCCGGTAAATTTGAAACGTTTTTATTAATTTAGTATTAGAATTCTTCAAGATGTAAAAAATAGTTCTTCATGATAATAATTCATCAAGATGTATATAATAGCTATTGTCTGCATCATTCGAAAGAGAAATAAATTCTGCATAAGGTGTAAAAGATAAAAATAATTATGGTGTTAGTAACAAATTTGTTTTGTAAAAAATAAAACTTTTATCATCGGTCTTAAATTTATTTTCGCCAGTGTATATATATATATATATATATATATATATATATATATATATATATATATATATGTGTGTGTGTGTGTGTGTGTTTGACGTCTAATATAAACCGTAGAACCGTCTTAGTGTTGGTTCCAGGTGAGGTGTTGGTATAAAAGGAAGAAGAGAAATGGGCTTTAAATTTCTCCTACAGTTGTTTCGGTAGAGTTTTGTTCATATATTCATAGATTACACCATAATATAAACCACTAGTGTTGCTCTGTTCAGTTCCAGTTCCCGTAACATAGCGGTTCGGCAAATGGCACCGAAAGAAGAAGCAGGATTTAAAAATAAGTACTGAGATCGATTTGTTCGATTAAACTGTATAAAGCAGTGCTCTAGCATGGCTGTATTCCAATGACTGAAATCAGTAAAAGACACACCCATAACACACACACTCACACACATACGCACACATCTTTTTTTTAAACTGTAAAATACTCATAGTAAGAATGACATTTTTGTGGATTAAACTTCTCCATGTATATTCAGTGCGTTGTTAAAATAATGTCAGGCACAACGGATTTCCAACATACTTCACCATTAAAGCGTAATTCTCCAAGGTAGAGACGTTTGTGGATTAGGAGTCTCAAATTCTTAGAGATTTCTTTCATGTTTTATGGAGAAAACAGTTTTATTCCAGCGTCAATTCTTTTACATTTTGATAAAACAGTATTATTGTTTAAACATTTAAAAAATTTTCTCTAAAAATAGGGGTTTTTCTCTCTTGTGTATTTCTTTGTTAGCGAAGATTTCATGTTTCCCAAACAAAGTTTTTCTGCAACTCCCACAGAGATATCCAATGCTATTCTAGTTTATTGATCTTTGGTAAACGTTTCCCTGCATTAAGATTTCTTACTATTTTCATGATGTCCTCCTTCGATGTCTTCCTTCATTCTGATACATCGTTTCCCTTCAAAAGTATTAAAATTCTCAAACCATAAATTTTTGCAATGTCTATGAAGAACCTCCAAGACCAGACGTTCAAGATACCTCGAGCACAGTTGGAGAATCCTGCCGTTCTCATGAATAGCTGGATGACGAATGTTTACGTGTTAGAAGCCAGAGGAATCGTCGATTCGATGCAACAAAAATAAAATAGATAAAAACAGAGATAAAACGAAAAATGAAGCATTTCCTAGAGAATTGTCTGACTTGCCAGAAGCCATAATGTTATGAAGAACCTTGGGTACTCTCTCCTCTCCTCTCTTTCTCTTTCTCTCTCTCTCTCTCTCTCTCTATATATATACTCTTTTACTCTTTTACTTGTTTCAGTCATTTGACTGCGGCCATGCTGGAGCACCGCCTTTAATCGAGCAACTCGACCCCGGGACTTATTCTTTTGTAACCCCAGTACTTATTCTATCGGTCTCTTTTGCCGAACCGCTAAGTAACGGGGACGTAAACACACCAGCATCGGGGGACAAACACAGACACAAACACACATACGCATATATATATATATATATATATATACATATATACGACGGGCTTCTTTCAGTTTCCGTCTACCAAATCCACTCACAAGTCTTTGGTCGGCCCGAGGTTATAGTAGAAGACACTTGCCCAAGGTGCCACGCAGTGGGACTGAACCCGAAACCATGTGGTTGGTAAAAAAGCTACTTACCACACAGCCACTCCTGTATATGTATATATGTATGTATATATATATATATATGTATATATATATATATATATATATATTTATATATAGAGGGCATTATACATACATGCCAGAAGGCATTATACATACATGCCAAACGCTAAGAGGGACAATTAGTCATTTCTACCAAAAATATTACTAATCCCACCGAATGCAATTTTTCAAAGTAAGACATTTAAAAAAATATAGACCTGTATCACAGTGATTTCATACTTACGTACTCATCAGCAGGCCTGAATGTATTATAAATAAACAACGACCCTGCCCCGCTTAAGCCGATCAGCTAACTGCTCGACATCAACGAAGCACATGGGTGAGTTTACATATATTATATCCGGATAAATGGCAAACTTTTACGAATTGCATTTCGGGAGAGGAAAAGTTTTTTCGGAATAAAAATTTAGCAATTAAGGACAACTACTTAATAAGGAAAACTTAACAAGAAATTGTCAGGTAGATAGCGTAAAAACCTCATAAGAGAAAAAAAGCGTTTGGCATGTATGTATAATGCCTTCTGGCATGTATGTATAATGCCCTCTATATATAAATTAATATGTTCAATAAGAAATAATTATTTTCGAAATTTTTTCTCTTATGAGGTTTTTACGCTATCTACCTGACAATTTCTTGTTAAGTTTTCCTTATTAAGTAGTTGTCCTTAATTGCTAAATTTTTATTCCGAAAAAACTTTTCCTCTCCCGAAATGCAATTCGTAAAAGTTTGCCATTTATCCGGATGTAATATATGTAAACTCACCCATGTGCTTCGTTGATGTCGAGCAGTTAGCTAATCGGCTTAAGCGGGGCAGGGTCGTTGTTTATTTATAATACATTCAGGCCTGCTGATGAGTACGTAAGTATGAAATCACTGTGATACAGGTCTATATTTTTTTAAATGTCTTACTTTGAAAAATTGCATTCGGTGGGATTAGTAATATTTTTGGTAGAAATGACTAATTGTCCCTCTTAGCGTTTGGCATGTATGTATAATGCCTTCTGGCATGTATGTATAATGCCCTCTATATATAAATAATATGTTCAATAAGAAATAATTATTTTCGAAATTTTTTCTCTTATGAGGTTTTTACGCTATCTACCTGACAATTTATATATATATATATATTATATATATATATATATATATATATATATATATATATATATATATGTATAAGGGTGAAAAGGAACACACGAGTTGATATATATGAAAAAACAAGTCAAAAATAGAAAATGCTAAAATAATTTTATAGTGAACATTTCAGTACCGGTTTCGGTCATTTGAGACTTTTTCAACTGTAACGATTAAATAATTAAATTTAGAAAAATTAGAAGAAAAGTTTTTTTAAAAGAATATTTCTATAGTAGTGTTCAGATTTAAGTGGCATTCTGCCTTTCTCTGACTCCCTTGTTTGCACTTGTGTGTCGGAGGTCGTTGTGAGTTCTTGGAAGGGTAGTAGAGGAAGAAGGCTGGTGGGGAAAGGGGAATGGGAGAATCTGGGAGTGCCCTGATGGTCGTATTTTGAATGGTCAGTGGCGGCTGGCAGTCTCAGTTCAATTCAGGAGAATATTTATATTGACAGGCTTGTTTATAGAATTAGCGTAGGTGTTATACTAAAAAACATTAGTGACAAAGTTAAGGGGTAGGGGGTGGAGAAGTAGAAGAAGAAGAAGAAGAAGAAGAAGAAGAAGAAGAAGAAGAAGAAGGAGAAGGAGAAGATGACGATGATGGTGGTGGTGGTGATGATGATTATGACGACGATGATGATGATAATGATGAA
>NC_043008.1:44970731-44980731 GCF_006345805.1 Octopus sinensis
ATATCTATTTTTAAAATCTCAACATTGAGCTAAATATATCAGACGCGATAAGTACAAAGAATATAACATTTTAGACAAAAACAAAGAAAAAGCCAGAAAATATAGAACTTAGTTGAATCTAATGTTGACATTTTTCATGACATTTCTTTTGAAGCATTTAAAAAGAGAAAAAGAATGGGAGCAAGGAATATTATTTCTAATTTATTATTAAAGGCGCAGCAGTGGCAGTGTGGTAAGTAACTTGCTTCCCAACCACATGGTTCCAGGTTCAGTCCCACTGCGTGGCACCTTGAGCAAGTGTCTTCTGCTATAGCCTCGGGCCGACCAAAGCCTTGTGAATGGATTTGGTAGACGGAAACTGAAGGAAGCCTGTCGTATATATGTATATATATGTATGTGTGTGTGTGCTTGTGTGTTGGTCTTTGTCCCCCCCAACATCGCTTGACAACCGATGGTGGTGTGTTTACGTCCCCGTAACTTAGCGGTTCGGCAAAAGAGACCTATAGAATAAGTACTAGGATTACAAGGAATAAGGTCTGGGGTCAATTTGCTCGACTAAAGGTGGTGCTTCAGCATGGCCGCAGTCAAATGACTGAAACAAATAAAAAGAACTAAAAGAGTAAAGAGTATGAGTAAGAGCTGGGTTCGATCGGTAGTTGATGATTAACTGTGGTGAACCCGAAATATTGATCTTATTACCCAGAAACATTAAAAAGTTGTTTTTTTATAAGGTTGTCCCAAAAGTTCGTAGAAAGTCTTGGAAAATAATGGTCTTTATTTTGAGGAATAATTTTTGTTGTTTTTGTTAATACTTGGCGAGTAAAAATTCAATTTTCGCAAGTGTTTACGAACTTTTGGGAGAACCTAATAGTTATCAAAATATATAGAAACACTTCCAGTAAATTTAGTTATTTTGATGACTTGTTTAACCACATTTAAATTACAAGATTCTAGCTTTCGAATATATAAAACAAATTGATTTTAAACTGTACTGAGAAGAACTTGAAGAAATTACAATAAGGATTGCACTTAAATAAATATTATAACGATTTTATTTCTATTATCTTCAATGAAATGTCTTGAACTAACCATTCCGAACGTGTTTAATGTCAATGTTCTCTTGCTTTAATAGGATTTTCCAAGACAATAAATGATCAATCATTTTTTGATAAAGATAATTCTGAGACGCCATCTGGACGCTACATAATAGTTTTATTAGAGAAAAATTGTATTTATGTGTGGAGCATTCAAAATCTAATTAAAGATAATGAAAAATATTATTAATAATGTTTGTCGATGGTTATTATGTATTCGTATTCTTCGAGCAAGTAGGGGAATTGGTTTCCAGTGATGTTTTAGATTTAATTAACCTCATTATCAGTCGTATAGCATCGCCATAATTTGCCCAAGTATCTGCGTACGAATCACTCAATATACATACACGAGGGGTCCCTGAAAAGTCTCTGGCTTTAAGGGTTTAGCGAAAGACTTGGTTGGAGGAAGGCGGCGAGCTGGCAGAAACGTTAGCACGCCGGGCGAAATGCGTAGCCGTATTTCGCCTGCCGTTACGTTCTGAGTTCAAATTCCGCCGAGGTCGACTTTGCCTATCATCTTTGCGGGGTCGATTAAATAAGTACCAGTTACGTACTGGGGTCGATATAACCGACTTAATCCCTTTGTCTGTCCTTGTTTATCCTCTCTGTGTTTAGCCCCTTGTGGGTAGTAAAGAAATAGGTATAGCGAAAGGCGTGGTTGGAGGCCCACACTTCCGAGTTATATTACGGGACTTAGAAAAACTGAAGGACTGCTGCAATAAGTGTGTGGATCTGAGAGGGGAATACGAGAAAGCACAAAATGCCATGTGATTAAATCGGTATTTTTCTCCAACCAAAATATCGACTTCGACTCAGTGTTAAAAATCACATTTTTAAAATCAGAATTTACGTTCTTAGTTTTAAAATCCCACATTTTGTAGTTTGCAGAATGGGCACTACTTATGTCCTGGGTCGATCTATTTGGCTTTCTCAGCGAAAATCCAAACGACAATGTTCAGATATTCACGTTTGAAACGTGTAGAACGCATTTAGAACGAATAAGTAAGCTATTTTCATGAATTATTGCTTGGCAAGCATCAGCACACACCAGGAAATAATTTGTTTGATGATTTTTATAAACTGAAAAATATCCTTTCCGCTGGAGGAGGTATACTCCGATGACGAAACACAACAACAGTTGGATTTATCGGCGATAAGACGAATTAGGTCACCAATAGGTATGTTACGACAAAATTACCGAACAATAACAATATATTTATATATATATATATTTATATATATATATACACACATACTCTTCCTTGGTCTTCCTTTTCTCTTCGACTTTCCTCCGTTTCCTGTTTCTGAAGAAGAGCTTTGCTCGAAATGTAAAACATCCTTTCTTTCCTTATCTGAGGGTCTTACAAATACTTTGCATGTACCACGTCCTCACGGTTTTTTCTTTCTTCTTGTCTTTTTTCTTCGTTTTATTTTTTAAATTATATATATATATATATATATATATATATATATAATATACAAGCAATAAGGGTTTAGCACGAGTTGCCTTACCACATACCGAATTTAGAAATAGCAGTCAAAGGGTTATAGGTATTTCTTCTACTAAAAAGGGAGATCTCCAGTAAAAACAGCATTGGAAGGCAGACACAAACAGGTAAGAGAGAATGAATTGACTGCAATCTATCATACATTTTTTTAGTATATATATACATATATATATATTATATATATATAATATATATATATATTATATATATATATATATAATATATATGTATATGTCATGTATATATTTATATATGTATATGTATATATGTGAAATATATATATATATATTTAATTACCGAACAATAACAATATATTTATATATATATATATATATTTTATATATATACACACATACTCTTGCTGGTTTTTGCTTTTCTCTTCGACTTTCCTCCGTCTCCTCCTGTTTCTGAAGAAGAGCTTTATATATATATATATTATATATATATATATTATATATATATATATATATATATATCTATATATCATACAGCAAGATGAAATGAAAGGGAACATTTCCATACACCCTTCAATTACAAAGAATTCTCCGAACACTGCAATCCAAGACATCTCCCTCCCATGTGTTTCATCTCCTTAATGCTAGTCTTTCCCCCAGGTTCTCTCAGTGGCATTATGTATTAATGATACCAAATTGCATCTATTTTGTATAAAATCCTCCGTCACTCACTGTTACGTCTCCAATATGTTCCACTTGTGTCTAAGTCAGGTTGATCTTTATTGCTCTCATCAGGGACACATTCCTGCGTTAATATTTATCTCACTACGTTGTTTGCTCGCCGTTCTCATAAATACGTCATCTCCTTACACTTCTGTTGGTTAACAACAGAACATTCGATGACATTCTGTGTTTACAATATGATAAACTAGTTTCTACGTTTCCAATATAACAGTCTCTATGTTTAGGAATTTATAGATAACCTAGAATCTATCTTTATAGTATTTTAACCCAGTTTATGTATTTAAAAAGCGATAAACTAGTCTCATGCAATAGTTATAAAGCAGAAATAATAAACACATTAAGTCAATATACTTGAAATAGAAAATTGTTCAACCGCCACTCTGTCTACACGTCCTTAATACATTCTGGTAGATTCGAACGTAAATGTGCTTATAGCTGTTGTTTAGCATTGTCGAAGAAGGAACATCTCTCTTTGCAGGTTGGGTGTTCATAGCTCGCCTCCTTATGAGAGCTCAAAATCTCTCGTGGAAGCGCCATCCAACCAAAATGCAAATATATGGGAAACTACCACCTGTGTCATCTCTTGTGAAAGGTAAGAGAGTCCAGTTTGCTGGACATTGTTGTAGAGCTGAAAAAGAGGTAATTTCTCCTCTTCTCCTCTGGAAGTCATCTACTCGCAATACCAGAGGGCGCACACTCTCCTACCCTGATGTAATCTCCAGGGATACAGGCATCCAGAAACAGGACCTCCGTAATGCCACGATGGACCGTGAAGTCTGGCGTAGCATGGTAAATTCCATTGTCTCGACCACGGTCGAACAATGATGATGATGTTCATAACAAACGCGATTCACCAGAGCGGTCACACAGGTTCAGTGAAATAACTTTGAATGAGGAGACACACAATGAGGTTGAAACACTTCAGTGTCTCAAAGTCCTCTTACACTGGGGAATCTCGTGTGTTATGAACACACGCCGTCTTAAAGGAGTCGATGTTCTCAAATGATGAAAAATACCAGTAATCAAACACTTTTGATTCTGCCAGCAAGTATTAAGAATAACTACGCGATTGTTTGGATTCTTGCGGTTCTACATGCACCCATGAGCAATTTTCTGTTTGCCATACATCAGCACACATCGGAAAATAATTTGTTTGATGATCTCTATAAACAAGAGCTTGTACTCTTTTCAGAATCATAAGTCCAGTGGGATAAATTTGACTGAGACCAACAATAAGGTCGAAACAACACTCTATCTCAAAGACCCTTACACTGATGTCTTATGAACACCAATCTTCTAAAGGTAGATGTTCTCCGAAAAGGAAAAGCAACAACGATCAGATATTGACCGTCGAATCAGTTCACATTAAAAATGAATCGATACGTTACTGTCTGGATACTAGCAATTCTTTCTCTATAAAACCTCAAAGCTTTCCAACACCGAGCTGTCCGTTAACTCTTTACAAATCCCCACTGAATGTCTCATAAATAGTTTTGTCTTTCTGCAAATATACTAATCGTTAACCACATCTAACGAAACTCCATTGTCACTGGCCTTTGCTGCCGAATCTCTCTTCTTCTCTCTTCTTCTTTCTACACTCCTATAGAACTCTCTTCCTGTGTCCTATATTGTTTTCTCTCTGTCATTCTCTTTCTCTCCCCCGTCCCCCCTCTCTCTCTATATGGATATAGGAACAGACATACATACGCATATGTATGTTTGTGAATGTGTACATGTATGCATGCGCATCTATCTATCTATCTATCTATCTATCTATCTATCTATCTATCTATCTATCTATCTATCTATCTATCTATCGGTTCTTCTTGCCGAACCGCTAGGTTACGAGGATGTAAATGCACCAACATCGGTTATCAAGCGATGGTGGGGTGGACAAACACAGACACACACAAAACTTAACATACATACACACACATACACACACAGATATATATATATATATATATATATATATATTATATATATATATATATATTATATATATATATATATATATATATATATATATTCATATATATATAGTGACCGCGTGTGTGTACCGTTGGCGATTTTTTTCCTCCGTCTTCCCTTCTTTGGATCTTTCCTTTTCCTATGTTGACGAAAGCTCCGCTCGACGAAACGTTAACCCTCCTTCTTCCCTTCCTTCATGAGTGTCCAATAATACTATATTTGTTCCACGTCCTCGCGTTGTTGTGCTTTCTCTTTGTGTTCATGTTTGATAATATTAATATATATATATATATATATATATACGACGGGATTCTTTCAGTTTCCGTCTACCAAATCTACTCACAAGTCTTTGGTAGGCCCAAGGCTATAGAAGAAGACACTTGCCCAAGGTGCCACACAGTGGGATTGAACGCCGAACCATATGGTTCGGAAGGAAGCTTCTTACCTCACACCCTACACACACACACACACACACACACACTCACGTGTGAATGTTTTAAGCATACATACACACATACTCTCTGTTACATGTACGCTTTCTTTCTCCCTCCTCCTCTCAACATCTTTCCTTCTCTCTCTCCCACCATCCCCTCTCCTTCTCTCCTATCTCTCCCGACTTCTGTCCATCCCGTCCTACCTACTTCGACCTCATCTACTCTCCAGGCATTTTACCTTTTGATGTTAAAAGCCAACATCCGTCCCATCTACATTAAATGTCAGTTGTGACCTGCAGTGTGTTACAGTAGTTGGACTTCGTTCCACGCTTTCTTCTTCAGAACAATTACTAACCAACAACAACAACAACAACAATAACGACGGCCACGACGACGACGGTGGCGACATTCCCTGCGCTAGCATTGGTAAAATTCCATTTTACCATTTCAATTTAAAACCACGAAGACTGCGAAAATCAAAACAATTTTTTCTTTATTGCTTTGCGACATCGTGACGTGTATAAAAGTAAACGAGGGAATTCTCTACGTGCTAACATGTGTTAGAAATAGCAGGTAAATCTTCCTCAAATCACACACTCTACAGGGTTCATAAAAAAAGAGGACATATATTTCTTTACTGCCCACAAGGGGCTAAACATAGAGGGGACAAACAAGGACAGACAAAGAGTTTAAGTTGATTACATCGACCCTAGTGCGAAACTGGTACTTTATTTATCGACCTCGAAAGGACGAAAGGCAAAGTCGACCTCGGCGGAATTTGAACTCAGAACGTAACGGCAGACGAAATACCTATTCCTTTATTACTCACAAGGGGCTAAACACAGAGAGGACAAACAAGGACAGACAAACGAATTAAGTCGATGTAATCAACTTAAATTCTTTGTCTGTCCTTGTTTGTCCCCTCTATGTTTAGCCCCTTGTGGGCAGTAAAGAAATATATATCCTCTTTTTTTATGAACCCTGTAGAGTGTGTGATTTGAGGAAGATGTACCCTAGTGCGTAACTAGTACTTATTTAATCGACCCCGAAAGGATGAGAGGCAAAGTCGACCTCGGCAGAATTTGAACTCAGAACGTAACGGCAGACGAAATACCGCTAAGCATTTCGCCCGGCGCGCTAACGTTTCTTCCAGCTCGCCGCCTTAAGAAAAATATGGAATTTACGTGTCATCCTTGCGTAGGGGCCATGCTAATCTTCTCTGTATCGTTCCAATTTTAGAATATGTACCACCGTAGCTAGTACGTTCATAAAAAATAGAGGATATAATAAGCGCAAACATGGTGTGCGGTTAAGAAGTTTCCAGTGTGCGGCACCTGGGACAAATGTCTTTTGCTGTAGCCCCGCACCGACTAATGCTTTGCCTCTTGCGACTGAATTTAGGAAACGGAAACTGTATAGAAGCCTGCCCTATACAAACGTGTATCTGTGTGTGTGTGTGTACATATGCGTGTGAGCATGTTTGTGTATGTATGTGTGTGTGAGAGAGAGTTTGTGCTGGTGTCTTTCCTGCCATACTGTTTGACAACCGGTGTTTGTTTGTTTACATCCTATTAACTTAGCGCTTCTGCAAAATATACCGATAGGATAAAGTACCAGGTGTAGAAAATAAATACTGGGTGTGATTTATTCGATTAAAAACCCTTCAATGCTGTGCTCCAGCATGGCCGCATTTCAACGACAGAAACACGTAAAAGATTGAGGATGATTAAAAAAAAAAAAAGTGAAGAACACATTAGGGTATCCAATTCTGGTGACCACCTCAAAAGACGGGATTATCATTTCTGGAACGCCTTTTGATGATAAAATCTGGCTCGATCAGCACTGATTTGAGGAGTGGCTTAGCACAACAACAGCAGCAGTAGCAGCAGCAGCAACGATGACAGCAAGAATGACGCTGACGAGGAAGACTACGAAAGCGGTGGTGATGACGCTACTGGAATCTCAAAAGAGGTTACGACTGAACGCTTTCCAACCGTGTCAGTCAACCTCGAAATAAAAGAGCGGAATTGAAAGAGGATTGAAAGAGCGAAAGAATAAGAGAGAGAGAGAATTGGTAAGTCCAGTTGCTATGGTGACAGTCAGGATTTCATACTTGCTTGGAAACTCTTGCAGTCGACAATGCTGCGAAGAATATTGTGCCAATATGCGAAAAATGAACGTTTATTCGATGAGAGAGAGGGGGGGGGGAAGAGAGAGGGTAGATAGATAGAGAGAGAAGGGGGAAGATAGAGGGTAGATAGAGGGAGAGAAGGGGGGAAGAGAGAGGGTAGATAGATAGAGGGGAAGTGAAAGAGAGATAGGATATGTGTGATGATGAAAAAGTGAGAGAGTGAGAGAGAAGGAGTAAGAGAGAGGGATAAATAGATTGATACGTAGACAGAGGGAAAGTGAAAGAGAGATAGTAAATGTATGATTATGAGAGCGAGAGTGAGAGAGAGAAAGAGAGAGAGAAGAGGGGAGAAGGATGGAGGAGAGGTAGTGAGAAAGAGATTGTAAGAGAGAAAAGTGAAGAGGGTGAATGTATAACGGGTAGCAGAGAGTGAGAGGGGGAGAGAGAAAGATGTAGAGAGATGAGACAGGGGGAGAGGGAGGAAGATAGAGAGACAGAGCGGGAGAGGGAGAGAAGAGGAGCAGGAGAGATGGAAGGTGAGAGAGAAAGATGGAGAGAAAGAGAGAAAGTGAGGTGGTAA
This sequence comes from Octopus sinensis, assembly GCF_006345805.1. Lineage (NCBI taxonomy): Eukaryota > Metazoa > Mollusca > Cephalopoda > Octopoda > Octopodidae > Octopus > Octopus sinensis. The sequence goes on from NC_043008.1 coordinate 44,979,148, forward strand.
GGGAGAGAGGGACAGGGTAAAAGACAGAGACAGAGAGACATTAAGAGATAGATAGAAAGAGAAAGAGAGAAAGAAATAAAGATTGAAATGAGAGAGAGGGTGGTAGAAAAATAGATAGATAGAGAGGTGAGACAGAGAGGAGAGAAAGAGAGACAGAAAGAGAGAAAGAGAGTATGGAAAACTAAGGTGTGAGAAAGGGGAGGTGGGCAAGAGGTAAGGATGGTGGATTTGTCTGTTAATTACATTTAAAGATTGCAAAACATTGGAACGGAAGGAGTTGAGGGGGGATGGTCGTGTAATGTGTCTGTTTGTGATGGTGGTGGCGGTGGTGGCGGTGGTGGACTGGGGCGAGCCAGATTGCATTTAGTGATGAATGTAACGACAATGAATAATGAATGTGGGGTGGTGGTGGTGGAGATGGGGTTAGAAGGAGGTGGGAGAAGTAGGAGTGGGGGGAGGAGGTGAAAGGACAACAACGATGATGATGATGATGATAATTGTAATAGTGGTGGTAGTGATGGTGGTGATGATGATGATGATGAAGATGGTGATCTTGGTGGTCGTGGTGATGACGGTGAAGATGAAAAACGATGATGTTGAAGATGATGATGATGATGATGATGATGCTGATAATGATATTTATGATGGTGGGGTGGTGGTAGAGATGATGTTGCTGATGACGACGACGACGACGACGACGATGATGATGATGGTGATGATGGTGATAAAAACATGGTGAATTATGATGATGAATTAAGATTTTTTTTCCACTAATTTTCCGGTCAACTCCATATTAGCAGCAGCAGCAGCAGCCGCAGCAGTAGCAGCCGCAGCAGCAGCAGCCGTAGCAGCAGTTATAGATATCTGTTGGTGATGAGAGCGCAATAACAAGATTAAGTAACTACTAAGGGTGTTGCTGCTACTGCTGCTGATAATACAACAACAACAACAACTACTACTACTACTACTACTCCAACCACCACCGCCACCATCACTACCACCACCACCATATCAACATTACTACAAATACCATTACATCCAACATGACCCTCCCCACCACCATCATATCACCACCACTACCACCACCGCCACCATCACCACCACTGCAGCTACAATAGTAATAATGGTTTCAAATTTTGGCACGAGGCCGGCAAAGGTGTAAGTCGATGACATCGATCCCAGGATGTCATTCGTAGTTTATTATATCGGATGAAAGGCAAAGTTGACCAACTCGAAGCTTCTTAATGCTTTACAAATTTTGGCAGGTCAGAAATTTTAGTGAGAGGGGTGGGGGTGTTCGATTGCATTGCTTCCCCCCCCCCAGTACCTATATAATACTTTATTTTGCCGACCCCTGATAAATGTGAGTGAGCAGAGACTAGTAGACCAGGATAATGCTATTAGGAGATGTAAGTGGGCAACAGAATTAGAGGCGGAAAGAGATTACAAGTGAACTCGAAAATTGTTGTGTGCAAGTAGAACACCCCTATTGGTTAGCTCCTATTGGACTGTGCCACAATATAAATGGACATATGCAGAGAGCGTTCGAGAGTAGAGTAAAGCCGTGATTTGCGTATTGTCGAT
>NC_043008.1:44985731-44990731 GCF_006345805.1 Octopus sinensis
AGTGGACAGAGAAGATCAATGAAGAAGTTAGAGATGTGTGACAAAAGATTTCCGGACAATGGACATAAGATGAAATAAGAGCAGTAATAAACAAGTGAAGAACGAATATACAGTGCGTGTGTTTATTTGGCAAAAAAATTACCATCCCGAAATATAGCAATATATATATATATATATATATATATATATATATATATATATATATATATATATCAGAAGAAATGAGGCGACTCAAGAGAGGAGACTTTCGTGCGTTAGTTTCTTGTCAAAGCTACATATGTATATATATATATATATATATACAACAGGCTTCTTTCAGTTTCTGTCTACCAAACCCAATCACAAGACTGAACCCGGAACCATGTGGCTGGTAAGCAAGCTGCTAACCACACAGCCACTCTTGCGCCTATGTATATATATATATACATATATATATATACATATATATATATGCGTGTGTGTATGTATGATTTGTTATTAGTATCATGACACATCCAGGTCGATGCAAAAACAATATCACCTCTTTAAGCTCTTGCTTAAACTTTTACCTGATGATGGTGGATTATATATTATGATAGAATCTTCTATGAATGCGTTAATAAAATTATACCGAAACAGCTGTCGTCAATTTTAAACGACATATGTGTTTATTATATATATGATTTCGTACCAAAAAGCTCCGAGCTACTTCTGTAGCACACCAACAGATGGCGGCACACGGTTGCATGTGCACTAAAAGCTGGCAGTGACCTTCATGAGGCAATGTGCCGAGTGACATCGCTGTGATTAATTCGGAAGTTGTGAAATCCTCAACAAGGCATAGTTCTAGTACTGTTTTGTGGTTTTGCAGGGCCATGAAGACTTGCGTGTCAGTGGTGGGCTCATATGTCCTTCCTTTCCCATGAAATGAGATTTAAATTACTCTGTCACTGAGGAGGATTGGTGTCAGTCTCATTTGTAAAATGACATACTTTCGAGCTTTCGGCAAAACGTTCTATATTGAAAGTCTAGTTTTCTTTTTTAAAGAACATTTTTTTGAGACAACCTTTCGCCTAGCAAATTTACGCACAACACAATACGAGCTTGCACACTACTGCTGTTAATTATGGCGTATTTCTCTCTGATTGAGCGTTTCTTTCTAGAATTTTCAGTCGTTAGATCGAGTATTCATTAATATCGATTTTACTAATTGTCTCCTTTTGTTTGGTGGCTGTTTTGGTTTGTTTACTGTGATTTTCCTGAGAGCTGGACCCGAGGAAAGAAGTATTTAAAAAAAAATATAGCGTTACACAGAAGAACAAAATTAAAACATTTAGGATAAGATGACTTTGTCGTCTAATCTGCGAAAGGATTGGACATTTGAGAATGCTCGATAAAAGATCTTCTGAAGAAATTCTTACGAAATACAGACGAAAGAAGCAGACAGACGCAACATGAAACAGAGACAATTACTCCTTTCAGTTATTCTAGTTTATATATTAAAAAATAACTAAGCATAATGTCAGACTGATATCCGTAGCAAATAATGATGATGATGATGATGATAATAATAATAATCATAATAATAATAATAATAATAATAATAATAATAATAATAATAATAATAATGATGATGATAATAATAAGGATAATAATAATGATAATAATAATAATAATAATAATAATAATAATAATAATAATAATAATAATCATCATTATAGACAGTAAGAAGAGCGCGATGCGATTGTAATAGATTGTTTATTGGTTTGAACGATATTTCGACAGCTCGTCTCTTTTTGTCAAGTTCAAAATGTAAAGAAAGAAATTAAAAATTTCACAATTATGAACAAGGAAATCCTGCGTTTCCGCTTTGACAGAATGACGTCATCAGTCTTCAATTTTGCAACTGGTAAAAGGAAAAAGAAAGAGAGAAGAAAAAAGAGAAGAAAAGAGAATATTTAGTTTGTGTTACAAAGTAACACAATGAAGTTTTGACAAAATGTTTGCCATCAAACGAGCGGTTACGCCACGGGTACGACCATGGCAGTTAATTTCACGAATGCCTTCATGACGAAATTCGAGACACAGTTACCAAAGAGATTCAAATCCCTACATGGTCATGAACCAATACTCTGGTTACAGACAAAGGATCTCAGGATAGTTTAATTAATTTCTTGCATTTCTGTGATTGTTACTCTAAAAAATATGGCTTTAATTCCAATATAAAATTTACGTCTAATTTTTCAAAAATTAGCATTGAGTTTTTGGACACAAAAGTTCTCTGGAAGCAGAAGTCATTTCCAAGCCCATGTCGTTCCACATTTACTTCCGCCGCCGTTCCGATCACCCACTTCATATAATTGAGTCAAATCCGAAATTCCAATTTTTGAGGATAAAACGGATTAGTACTGATATGGGGGATTACTGGAAACATGCAAATGCTTTTGTACACCATTATGTTAAACGTGGTCACAGTGAATCACGATTAAAGGAAATCGCAAATGACATGACTAAAATTAACACGGAAAGTCAAATTTCCATACAGAATTTTAGCAAAGTAAAATATGTGACAGAATTCCTTTAGTGATTACCTGGCACCGAAATTTCGCTGAGATTTCAAAAGTGTTACATGAACGTATTACTGAAAAATATCCTCGTTTCAAACAAATATTTCCTCGCTGCCTATTGTATCTTTTTGACGGAATAAGAATATAAAAGAAATATTACGTTTCGTTTTTGGATTTGGTTTGCAAGATTCTTTATATGAGTTCCTGTGTTGAAGCATATTTTGTTGTGTCTGGGGAGAGTCATTTTCTTTTTGTGCCTTATAATGTAACACACTCACCGGTAAAATTTCCACTTATTTCTTATTTTTATTTTCCTAACATTTTCGTTGCGTCTTGCAACCATTTCAATAGTCTTGACTATTGAAAGACCCTCCCCAGACACAACAAAATATTAGGTTGTTTCACATGAAATGTATTTGAAAGGTAACAATAAAATGTTTCAGAAGTGTTTGTGAACTGATTTATTTAATCAAAGTATGATCCATGTTCATTAATGACGTTTACCCAACGTCTCTCTATGTCATATATTCCATCTTTAAAAAACCAAAAAAACATTTTTTGCTGTGATAAACTGTCCAAATGCTTCAATTACCTCTTCTCTATTTAAGAATGTTTTATTGCTTATGAAGAGCTCAAAATGTTTAAATAAGTGATGATTAGTAGGAGAGATACCAAGGGAATAGGGAGAATGTTGCAAAATGTCATAATTAGAAGCTTTGCAACTTTTGGATCGTAGCTTGAGGAGTGTGAGGACGTGCATTGTCGTGGAGCAAACTTGGGTCATCTCTATTCACCAGTCTGCGTTGCTTCTTTTTCAATTTCTCATGCAGGCAACCAATTTCCTGGCAATACGATGTTGCTGTTATAGTTTTCCCTTGTTGCAAAAATGAATAATGAATAACTCCCTTCGCAAACCATCATATAATGACCACTAACTTTTTAGGGTGCAATGGTGGGTGGAGAAAGAAATAAGGAGCACACTTCGAGGCGTCTGTTTTTTTTAATCTCGTTCAGTTGACGTGGAACAAACCCATCCATTTTCTTGACTTTTCCGATTTTCACATCTGGTGAAAGTTTTTGGACCATTGTTCTGGTCTCCGATTGAATAAAGAACCTTGTGGAAGAATTGCATCAAAAACCGAGGAGACTTTGTTGAAATATGATGGAATTGTTCATTCCTTGCTTTTGATTTCATAAAGTACAGAAAGAAGAGCACGTATAATCTTTGATTTACTCTCGTAAAGCATACAATATATAAAGAATTATCATAGGCGTTGGAGTGGCTGCGTGGTAAGAAGCTTACTTACCAACCACATGGTTCTGGGTTCAGTGCCACTGCGTGGTATCTTGGGCAGATGTCTTCTACTATTGCCCCGAACCGACCAAAGCCTTGTGAGTTGATTTGGTAGACAGAAACTGAAAGAAGCCTGTCGTATATATGTATATATATATATAAACATATGTGTGTGTGTGTGTGTTTGTGTGTTCCCCCACCATCGCTTGACAACCAATGTTGGTGTGTTTACGTCCACGTAACTTAGCGGCTCGGCAAAAGAGAACGATAGAATAAGTACTAGGCTTACAAAGAATAAATCCTGGGGTCGATTTATTCGACTAAATGGCGGTGCTCCAGCATGGCCACAGTCAAATGACCGAAACAAGTAAAAGAATAAAAGCATATATATTATAAAAGATTATAAAAATGAGAGTATCATATGGGAAAAATGTAACCCTTGACCCTCAACCCTCATGTAACCCTAACGAAACCTTTGACCCTCAAAACTAATGCCAATAATGTCACTTGTTCCTACATCTCAGGAAATCGATCTAAGACCCCTATTTTCTGAAGAATTTTCGTTCACGAACCTTTCCACAAAGAGCGATAGAGGCAGAGAGAGAGAGAGAGAGAGAGAGAGAGAGAGGGGGAGATAGATAGAGAGAGAGAGAGAGGTAGAGGTAGAAGGAGAGAGAGAGGGTGAGGGGGAGAAAGAGAGGGTTTGGGGGTGGGAGAAAGAGAGATTGGAACTCAGAAATTCAGTTTCGATTCTCGATATTGACAGTTCTGCGTTCCTCTGCGCCAATCAACGGCTTTGCGAAACAAGTGGAATGATGTCGATCTGGATTTTGCAAGTCTTTCAGTTTGTCTGGTGCTTTGTCTGCATAATTCTATGATTGTGACGAATCTTAGCAGTAAAAGAGAATGTATTATGGTTTCAAGACGCAATTTTATTGTCGCGTCTTACGGAACGATTACGTCAAACTGAAGAAATTCTTACAAAATACAGACGAAAGAAGCAGACAGACGCAACATGAAACAGAGACAAATGACATGAAGAACAAGAAGAACAAAGGAAAATTAGGTACACACACACGCACACACACACGCACGCACACATAGACATACACAGAAACACGCACGCAAACACATACACGCAAACACATACACGCACAAAT
>NC_043008.1:44996450-45013950 GCF_006345805.1 Octopus sinensis
CCCCACTGCTTGGTTGGTACTTATTTTATCGACCCCACAAGGATGAAAACCAAAGGCCACCTTAGTTGAAGAACGTGAAGACGGACGAAATGCCGCTAAGCATTTTGTCTGGCGTGCTGGTGATTCTGTCAGCTCGACACATTAATCGTAGTATAACACAACATTCTACCCGACTGTCCAACGACACTATCAATTCGGTTTTTGCTAAACTCATAGTTTGATAATTTCATGGAAAAATTCCTACTTCGGGAAACAATTGTCCATCAGTAAATTCAACGCCATCTAATTTTTTATCTGCAGAGTAAATTCTTTAGAGAATATTATCTAAAGATTTTTACATGCAAAACTAACACGCAAAAGTTCTCAATATATACGCCATAAACCAAATCAAAGTTATTTTAAAAACATAATCCCCACAAAATTGAAGAAGGTGATATTATTTTAAACTGAAGGAAGAAACATTCAACAAAAAAAAACAAAAAAAAACTATGATCACTACCTCCGCAATAATCCAGTATTTTTTTATTTTCATATTCTTTAAAAACGCAATGAATTTTCGATGCATTATTTTTCTTTTTGTTACGTTTAATTCCCACCCCATTTCAAACCCAGCCAGCGATATAAAGTTCGATTATTTGTTTGTTCATTGATCCTTTTTCAAAATATCTAAAAAAGAAATGTTCAGATTGTAAATTTCTTTTTCGTGGTTGCTGAAATCTGTGAAATTTATTCTAGAAAAGGTTTGAATAATGTTTAGCGATGCATTTATTCTGTGGATAAAAAAAAAAGCAACTCGATAAATTTATTGAAAATGTATTTGCCATAACAATGGATTTATCAAGGCATTCGCACGTCATGTAAATGAAATCACCAGACAATGAAATTATAAGCAATGTAAATAACTGCCATTTCTCTATTGCGATCAAAACACAACGAATCTATTTATATTTGGCTGTAGATTCAACGAGCAACCACAAATAAAGACCGCAAGCTTAACACAGTTTTAGTGTCGAATTTACTACGAGTGCTAAACATTTTATTAACCTACATCCCTAAATGATTTTTGGTATGGTGGTCACAAACACACAACCCTACTGGGGTCCCACTCTACTGCGTTACTCACTGGAGGTCCCTCATTCTCGAGATACCGCAATGCTGTTGCTCTTGCCATTAGGTTCGGACTGTGCATGGCATGCACGGGTTTCGTTCGACTGTGACTCTAGGGTCAAGGATATCCTACCACATCGCATTATAGAAGTCGGTACTTGTAGAGTCCTCTCTGACCACATTCTATCAACTCTATCGTGGTCCGAAGTTTGGATTCATTCCACGCATTCTGCATCCTGTATCTTTCAGTATCTTCTCCAACAACACTCACTCGTACACAGAGATACCAAACCTTCATTACTCCTTGACGTTTTCAACTTAATACTCATTCACGAACAACATTTGAATCAGATATAAATCGCGTGGTGCATAATATATTATATATATATATTATATATATAGAATATATATATATATATATATATACATACATATATATAATATATATGTGTGTGTGTGTGTGGTGTGTATATATATATATACAATATATATATATGTACGTATGTGTATCTATATTATATATTTACATATATATATATGTACGATGTATATATATATATATATATATATATATATATATATATATATATATATACATATATATATATAAAATATATATATATACATATATATATATACACATATAATGTATGTAGTATGCATATAGTTACTCGTCCGTTAAGGTAAAATCAACAAAACAGTATTCCATCCAGTGGAGATAGATAACATTGAATGTACATTGAATGCAGCGCCGCCAGACTTGTTTCAGTCATTTGACGGCAGCCATGCTGGGCACTGCCTTGAAGGGTTTTAATAGAACAAATCGACCCCATCACTTTTTTTTGCCAAGTACTTATTCTATTGATCGCCTTCGCCAAGCCGCCAAGTTATGGGGACGTATAACCAGGCCAAACCGGTCATCAAAACGGTGGTAGAGGACAAACGCAGACACAAAGGTACACACAGAGACATAAATAAGAACACACACATAATGCATACACGCATACATACATACATACATACATACATACATATAACATACATACATACATATATATATATATAATATATATATATATATATATATATATATTATATAACACGACGGGCTTGTTTCAGTTTCAGTCTACCAAATACCGAATCCACTTACAAGGCTCTAAACGGCCCGGGGCTACAGTAGAATACACTTATTCGAGATACCACGCAGTGGGATTGAACCCGGAACGTGTGGTTGGAAAGCTAGCTTCTTACCACACAGCTACATCCCCAGCAAGACTGAAAAGTCACGGCCAGTGTTGTTTATGCTTAAGAGTGGAAACAAGCGATAGCATTGCGACTTGACATCCGGTTGCAGCCATCGCACTCTTGCTGTCATTACACACACACACGTTCCGAAACACACACAAGCACACAAACGTTCATAGATATGTTAGATGCAGTTAGATGAAGTTCCTAGATGTTATCTATACTTGACCCCGTGTATTTATTTGATTTTGTTTCAGTGAGCGACACTAATATCATTATACAATCCATTGAGTCTTGTGAGCCGTCATCTTAGAAACGGTAAATCAGGGGAAACCGAAAGAGAATCGCAATAAATTCCATCATCACTAAATATATGGCTGACCAAAGCCAGGTAAATTTATAGCAACGTAACGGAATCGAATTTTGGATAATGCCATCAATGGAATATGTGGAATCATAGCTCTGCTATAAGAGGTTAACTTATGGCGAAGATGATCGTTGAAAATTATTGGTTAATGGAATCGAGAAGAATTATGGAAAATGTCTTTAAGCTTGCTGTGATATGGGAAAATTCTATTACGTAGGTTTTATAGGATATTAATTTGTCAATGGTGGGAAGCAAAATGGCGACAAGGTGGTTTGTAGGATATAGCATTAGAAGGAACTAATGAGATAATAATAATAATAATAATAATAATAATAATAATATTAATAATAATAATAATAATAATAATAATAATGATAATAATAATAATAATAATAATAATAATAATAATAATAATATTGATGATGATGATGATGAGGATGATGATGATGATGGTGGTGGTGATGGTGATACGAAGAACATTTCTACGACATTCATCAATCATCATCATCTTCGTGGTCGTCGTCGTGATCGTGATCGTCATGGCCGTCGTCGTCGTCGTGGCCACGTCATCGGAAGTGTCATTAATTTGACTCACAGGCAAACCTGCAAGAAATGCTTTCAAAGCTACGCAGAACATGCATACATATGAACACACATACAAACACACACACGCTCAAACACACAACTATAGCAACTCCAACCACCACCACCACGGTCACTACCACTACGACCAGCAGTCGCTGTTGCTACTGCTATTTCAGCCACTAGTCATTTCCCCAACTTTAGTCACACATAAGACAGTTATTATGCTTCCTCCCCACAAAAAACCACAGCGTGGATTTTGTTGAAACTAGTAAGAAACAATTATGAACTTTTTTATTACACTTAACTTTTCAAAATATTTTTGATGAGGTTCGTTTTTTCAAGAAGAACCGAAAAATGTAAAATTTCTAAGAATATTAAAATTTATCATATATAGTGGCGTTTTCAAACTTCTTTTTTATAAATATATATATACATACGGTTCCGTTTTCAGCAGAGAAAGACGTGATTGCCTTTGCTCTGTGAAAAAGTTTGCATAGAACGGCGAAATAACCCACTGTAGTTGCAAAACGTAAACTCTAAGTCATAGAGATCACTACAACACTTGGTTTAAAAATATTTTAAAAATATATATATAAATATATACATATACACAGTATTTTCATTTTCGCCGCCGAACGCACATGGTGCAAAATAACTGAATCAAGTTATCTCCTGCAAGAAAGAAAAAGAAGCATCTCTCCTGAAAAAAATCCCGTAAACCAAAAAAAATAATCCAGACCACATTGTTGGATTAAGTATCAATTTCATCTATTTCATATTTTATTTATTATTCTATTTTATCTTTCACTTAGGCCCACATCTTAGTTAAAGTTGCGATCGTCATTTTGTTTGTTTACATTTTCAATATCTGTTCTCGATATAATAATTTTCCAGATACTCTATCTTCTAATTAGCCTTAAGATTAAATTAAATAACGTTTAATATTAATAACGTCTAATTAGCCTTAAGATTAAATTAAATAACGGTTAATATTGCTTAATATTGTATATATAATTTTTCAGATACTCTGTCTTCTAATTAGCCTTAGATTAAATTAATAACGTTTATATTACCCACACTCTAATATAATATTAATATTGCTCATATATTTTCAGATACTCTATCTCCAATTAGCCTTAAGATTAAATAACGTTTTTTTTAATTTTTTACCCACACTCTAATATAATATTAATATTGCTAATATATTTTCAGATATTCTATCTCCTAATTAGCCTTAAGATTAAACAACGTTTTTTCCAACACTCTATAATAATATTAATATTGCTATACATTTTCAGATACTCTATCCCCTAATTAGCCTTAAGATTAAATAACGTTTTTACCCAAATAACGTTTTTACACCAACTTTAATATTGTTAATATTTCCTTTTCAAGTACTCTATCTTCTAATTAGCCTTAATATTCTTCCTGTCTTCTCTCGAACATAATTAGATAGATAACGGATAGACGGATTATCCAGCATGTCCAGAGCATGGAGACGTGACGAGCTGGATTTATTCGTACGAGCATGGGAGTGCGCCGGTGGAGATAGCCCTAGCGAGGTGATTGCGGCTGCGCTGAAGAGCAGAGGCTACAAGAGGACAGCGGCTCAGATGGAGCGAAAGAGACAGGAATTCGTGCGCTCATATGCGCTTGTACCGGTCGCACATTGGCGCACTTGATGCCATCTTTGAGAACGAGCGGGGCAAAGATGGCAAGAATGGAGACGATGAAAGAAGTCACCCCCACCTGGTGGACGCCCGGGAGGAGGTTTTGAATGAGAAACCTGCCGGGAAGTGAACCCAGGTGCAAGTTCTCCAACCGGCAGCAAGGGCCATGGAGACGGAGAACCTGGTGAAGAGGTAGAGGGAGGAAGAAGAACTAAAAGAAGGACTGGAAGAGCTAAAGAAGAAAAGAAAAAGCTCAAGCAGGACCAAAGAGTGAAACAACCAGGAATAGAAGTGGAACCGCAAAGGATGGAACCAAACAGCGCACACGGGTGTGTATGTTCTACCTGAGAGGTTCCTGCTAGCATGGAAAGGAAGGTGCAGGCTGCCGCTTTGCACATCGGGGACCCTGCCACAGAGAAACGAGGCAGATGGACAAACCATCAACACAAAGAAAAGGGATGGACCACGCACCACCTGCCCCAAAGCGGAGGTACGCAGATGTTGTGCGCGCCACAAACAGCCAACATGATGTTGTCGAAAGAGCAGTTGCTGAACAACAATCTTTTTTGTGCATGGCACAAAAGATTGTACAGCAGCTGACCTGGCTTCATCAAACCCAAGCCCGCAGGTGGGACTACCCACTATATACCAGACCACCACAGCAAACAGACACAGATGGACACCGCCGGCAACAACGTACACCTCACCTCGATACTCCTACTGAACATCAGAGGACTGCAAACACTCAGTAACAGGACAAAGATCCCGTTCCTGAGAGACTTTGTTGCATGCAATCAAGCCATATGCATAGCACTTACAGAAACGCACCTGAAACCGGACATAGCAGATGCGGAGTTACACATACCACAGTATGCTGTACTACGGACCGACAGGAAAGAAAGGAGTCATGGAGGTGTTGCTATGTACATCCGTGAGGACCTCACCCCCAGGTCCTCTTGTCATACTCAAACTCGGTGTGTGACACACTAATTGTACATATTAGGCAACTTGATGTAGTTGTGTGTGCTACATATCGCCATCCAGATGCCCCAAGCCATGTGGGCAAGTTTGAAGACTGCCTTATAAAAATAGAAGAAATTCTAACCACATTAGAACAACACATAGGTGTGCTTCTTATGGGAGACTTCAATCTGCCCAATGTCAGATGGCCCGAGGGCCTTTCTCTCCCAGGAATGACAAGATGTGAACGAGGACAGGCGAGGTCCCTCCTGAACCTCATCAACAACCCTGTACATGGAGCAGGTAATACTCCAACCAACCAGGGCAGGTAACACACTGGATCTCTGCTTCACAAATGACATGGATCTCATCCATAATGTGAAAGTGACACCGACACTACTCTCGGATCACAACATGATAGAGCTGACCATGTACGGGCCAAAGAGAGCACGGACATGCAGCCTACAAGAAACCCTCAAAATCTTTCCAGCTTGAACTACCATAAGGCAAACTGGAAACAAATTGAGAAAGAGATCCTCAAACAAAACTGGCCTAAATGTCTCTCCTCGCCAGACATCGACGTGAAACTTCAACAATTCATGTCTGTAATGCAAGCCATATGCTACAAATGTGTCCCAGAGAGAAAGGCCACTGTACACAAGAACAAAATCCCCAGAGAGAGGAAAATTTTAATGAGACGGCGTACGAAATTTTCAAATCGCCTAAACAAACAGATTGAAAGCAGTGAAAAGTCCCGCCTAAAAATAAAACTGTTGGAAATCGAAAAATGTCTGCAACTCTCCCATGAAAAAGAAAGAGCAGACAAAGAAGCCTGGGCTATAGAAAACATAAAATCTAACCCCAGAGCTTTCTACAGGTATGCCAAAGAAACAGCTACAGTGCACTGTAGAATAGGGCCACTCCTCGAAAAGGATGGCACACTTACAGGAAAACCAATGAGGGTAAGTGAAATACTGAATGAGCAATTCAAGAGTGTTTTCACTCCACCCCTTGGGCATCTCCAATCACCAATCCAACTGACTTTTTTACCACTACAGATATAAAATCAGAGGCGGCGACGATAGATTACATCGATATAAAGGAAGACGATGTAACCAAGGCTATAGATGAAATGAAAACAGACTCAGCTACTGGCCCCGATGGATTCCCGGCAATCCTCCTAAAAGCATGTAAGAGAGTCCTAGCAAGACCACTGCAGTTCCTCTTTCAGAGCTTCCTTGCAGCTGGCAAACTTCCAGGAAAACTGAAGGAAGGTAAAATATGCCCCATTCATAAAGGAGGTAGCAGAGCGGAAGCCAAGAACTATAGACCTATCTCTCTGACCTCACACATCAGCAAGGTCATGGAACGAATAGTCAGAAGGAAGCTGATCACCTTCCTTGAAGAGAATGACTTGCTGCCCGACACCCAACATGGTTTCCGACCAGGGAGAAGCTGTTTAACTCAGCTCCTACAACACTATGACTGGGTGCTGAAACGGCTGCTCAACCACTCAAATGTGGAAGTGATATATCTCGACTTTGCAAAGGCCTTTGATAAAGTCGATCATGGAATGATATGTCACAACTGCGTGATCTCAACATAGTTGGAAAACTGGGAGAATGGCTTCATGACTTTCTGAAGGATAGAAGTCAGGTGGTAGTAGCCAATGGGCCACCCTCATTAACACAAAATAGTGAGCGGTGTTCCGCAGGGCACTGTTCTGGGACACTACTGTTCATAATGGCCCTCTCAGACATGCCCTCAGCCACGCAGAGAGCCACGATCACAAGTTATGCAGATGATACAAAAGTTTCACAGGCAATACAGAACCCTGAGGACACTAAACACCTGCAATGTGAGCTGGACGAAATATACAAGTGGGCTGAAAAGAATAGCATGCAGTTCAATGCTGGAAAGTTTCAAGCTTTATACTATCAGCATGCAAAACTGAATGCAATACCCAATGAATACACTGGACCCGGAGGGATTGCAATCCCAGAGGCACAATCAGTGCGTGACCTGGGTATTCACATGAGTGATGACGCGACCTTTCATGTACATGTTGCTAAACTGACAATGAAATGTAGACGGCTGGCTGGATGGATTCTTAGAACCTTTAGAACAAGAGAACAAGAAACCATGATGGTCCTCTGGAAGACACTTGTCCTAAGCCACTTTGACTATTGCTCTCAGCTATGGTCACCATCCAGTGTCAAGTTGATCACAGAACTTGAGGCGATCCAACGAAGCTACACAAGAAGATAGCCTCTATGCAGAATGTAAGCTACTGGGAAAGACTCAAGAGATTAAAATTATATTCCCTGGAGCGTAGGCGGGAAAGATATGCCATAATATACATCTGGAAGATCCTGGAGGGAAGTGTCCTGAACTTTGGCATCGAGAGTTACGCAAATGCCAGAACTGGGCGCCACTGCGTGGTGCCTAGGACTCCAAACCTGCCATCAAGATGTAGGACAAGATTCTGTGATAGCCTGGGCTTCCGAGGTACACAGCTCTTCAATATCCTCCCGAAGAACCTGAGAGACCTGCATGGGGTGGATACAGATGTCTTTAAAATGAAGCTGGATCTCTTCCTGTCAGGTGTCCCAGATGAACCAACTTCACGGCGGAGGGGCAGAGGAGGGCAGCTGCATCGAACTCTCTTGCACCAAATAGCAGTTGCTAGAAAGCCTCCATGAAGTGAAACCAAGTAGCAACACCAAATGGCGATGCCCCAGCATGGCCACAGCTCATAAGCTGAAACTAGAATCAATCAATCAATCAATCAATCATATATTATATACCTATATATATATATATATATATATATACTTACTTACAAGGTGAGCAAATGGTGTACGTACGCCTCTATGTGTATATATAAATCCCAAAAATGGAATAAGAACGTAACGGACTACAACAAAAAATATATATATATTTACATGTACATATGTACATGTATATATATATATATTATATATATATATATATATATATGCATGAATGTGTATATACAAATATATATAGATATATACGTATGTATGCGTGTATACATTTAGACACACACACACATACACACACATACATATATATTTAATGATTACTAGTTTGGGCGGGCTTGTTACACACATATGTATGTCATTGTGTGTGCTTGTATGTGCTTGTATGCGTGCCTGCCTGCGTGCGTGTGTGTGTGTGTGTGTGTGTGTGTTGTGTGTGTGTGTGTGTGTGTGCTGCGTGCACGTGTTATATTTATGCTTGTAAATCGAAAACCAACAATGATTCCACTGAAAGGCGTTTATTTCTAAACAAATGCTGTAGTCAATGGGTGTGACCCAATGCATCATTGATTTAAATTTTGTGACCGTTGCCTTTGAGTCACCACTTTATCAGTTTCAAGCAGCCACGAACCAACCTTTTCCCCTGGCAACAGGCCATATAATATTTTTGCTGTTCGCAAATCAGACAGAACTACTGCAAATGCATGCGGATTTCGTAAATATCTTACGAAGAACAGAGCAGACCTTATATTTTACGCTGGGTACGTCATTAATAAATTGATAGGAAGCAAACATAAGAGAATGAGAGACAGACAGACAAGCAGGCAAAGGACAGACAAAGGATTAAGTCGATTACATCGACCCCAGTGCGTAACTGGTACTTAATTTATCGACACCGAAAGGACGAAAGGCAAAGTCGACCCCGGCAGAATTACCGCTAAACATTTCGCCGCGGCGGGCTAACGTTTCTGCCAGCTCGTAAGCTTCTTATATATATATATATATATATATATAGATATATATATATATATATATATATATACAGAAACTGAAGAGCTCGTCATATGTGTATATACATATCTATGCATATGTGTATGTATCTATGTATATATATATATATATATATATATATATATTATATATATATATATATATTATATATATATATATACACGCACACACACATATACATATATATGTATATACACATATGACGGGCTCTTTCAGTTTCTGTCTACCAAATCCACCAAATTCACTCACAAGGTGTTGGTCGGCCACACACCCACGTCTGCGCCGTCAGCAAAGTATTTGACGCAATACTTTGCTAGGTTAAACCTTAAAGTATGTAAATATCAAAATCCTTTTAAATCCTTGTAATAACATATTCAGTTCATATAAAACAACTTGACAGAACCTGAAACATCACCTATTTGCCCAATATTCATTTTTGAGTATTTAATATTTATGAAGATGGCATTAATTTATCAGAAATAAGCTTCCTCAGACTCCAAAATCCATTAATCAAATTTATATTTGCATATTCACATATAACATACATTAATGTTGTATGTATCCGAGTCAATATAATATTCATAATATTTATCTATAACGTATTTACAAATACATATTTATGTTATCAGTGCATCTGTAGAGATCAAATGTTTGATCTATCGTGATCAAAGGCATCCGTGAACGATCAGGATATCGATTTCAAGGAATAGGAAACGGGAGTGCTGTTGATCACACCTTTCCTAAAGGTGTTAAACATAGCGGATAAAAATTCTAATAAGGAATGAAACTTAATTTGCAAACCCGCTTCGCCTACGCAACGAAGCTAAACTTATCATATGACACACTAAATCCCAGCACAGAAAATACATATACCTAATATAACTGTGTGTGTATATATATATATATATATAAACAATTGCAGCGTGGAAGGTATTTATAAGCCATTTAAGAAACACACAAAACCGTTAGATTCACTTCAACATTTAAATTTAATTTGTCAAAATATTTTCGTCGCTTAGCACGAAGTTTCGTCAGTGAAGAGGTCGCGGTCTCAAAGCGACGAAAATATTTTGACAAATTAGATTTAAATGTAGAAGTGAATCTAACGGTTTGGTGTTTTTAAATGGCTTATAAACACCTTCCACGCTGCAATTGTTTATATATATATATATATATATATATATATATATATATATATATATACATATATATATATATATATATATATATATAAATATGATATATATATATATATGTATGTATGTATGTATGTATGTATGTATGTATGTATATGTATATATGTATATACATATATATATATCTAGATAGAGAATTTTGGTTCAGGACAATTCCTGTACAACAGGTTTTATCACGTCCGATTACGCTTGAAGCTGTTCAAAAAGACTTTGAAAGGATATATAAATTATAGACGCTGGGGTAGCGGTGTGGCGAAAAGTCTGCTTCCAAGTCATACGGTTTCAGGTTCAATCCCACTGCGTAGCGCCTTGGGCAAGTGTTTTCAACCATAGCCTAGGGCCTCCCAAAGCCTTCGAAATGGATTTGGTTCACGGCAACTGGAAGAAACTTGTTGTATATGTGTGTGTGTGTTTGCACGTGTGTGGGTGTTTGCATGTGTATGTGTGTGTGACACAGACACCCACACACACACATCTACATATATGTATATATGTGAGTATGCATATAAGCATATATATATATATATATATGTGTGCGTGTATGCATGCGTGTATGCATATATATATATATTTTATACACGTATATATATGTGTGTGTGTGTGTATGTGTGTGTGTGTGTGAATGTGTGTGTGTGTATGTATATATTGTTGTGTCTGGGGAGAGTCATTCTATTTTAGTGTCTCATTACTTAACACACTCCCCGTTGAGTGTGTTAATAAGGCACTAAAAAAGAATGACTCTCCCCAGACACAATAAAATATGCTTCAACACACGAATTCACATAAAGAATCTTGCAAATCTAATACAAAAACGAAATATATAATATATATATATGCATGTGAACACCTCTCTCTTTTCTCTCTTTCTCTCTTTTCTCTCTCTCATTTTATCTCCCTCCCTTCCTCCCTCTCTCCCTCCCTCTCTCCCTCCCTCCCCTCTCTCTCTCTTCCTCTTTCATTCTGTTACTTTCGTTTGCACCTTAAAACAGAAAATGAGAAAGTATGGAAAGAAAGGAAGAAAAGGAGAGAGAGATTGAGAAAGTGATGGAGAGATAAAAAAAGTATAGCTTAGAAAAAGTGAGAAAGAAAGAAAAGATCTTTCTGCACGGTTTAAATGCTTCGTTATGGCCCATCGCAATACAGTCCCCGCGATCGTTTACTTCACTATTCTCCATTAAAATATCAAACCAGATAAAGTTTAATCTTTATGACATCTAATAGCAAATATCTGCTTCCGTCCCATCATTAAATTTCCAAATATTTTCCCCCCAAGTCACGTGTTCACTGAATCGCAGCCTCGAAGCTATAGTCATTAAAAATATATCGATATTCTAACTTAGAAAATAACAGCGACAACCAATGAAATATCTTCACTAAATCGAAATTTAGTTGTAAAAGTATGATTTTATTTATTTTACTTTTGTGTAGTATTGTTTACGTTTCATTTTATATATTCGATTAGCGTTCGATTCCTGCAGTGAAGATATACAAAATTAAATGTATAAAATACATGAATTACAGAAAGCAATTTCAAACTTCGAGATCCAATTTAACCATGATTTCAGCAACAGAACCGATTCTAATCGAATGCCTCCCGATTGATCAATTGTTATCTTCAATTTTATAAATACAACAACAGATGCAACAAAGAAAGAAACAAAAGGTAACTAACAGCCTAGTGGCAATTGTCAGATAAATAGTGTTTAAAATATCTTTATTGATGGAAAACAGCAGGAAAACTACGATTCTGGATATCAGTCGGTATAACTTAAGCAAGATTGCAGAGAGGCTTGCTGTTGTTTCGGTCATTAGACTTGTTTTTCTTTTTCTTTTCTTTTCTCTCCTTCATTTCTTCTCGGTACGGCTGACATTTTTTAATATGATATTGACTTGGGAGTGATTTTGATAGAAGCCAGAGATACACACACACACACACACACACACACACACACACACACACACACACACACACACACGCACACAGACAAACAGACAGACAGATAGATAGATAGATAGATAGATAGATAGATAGATAGATAGATAGATAGATGATAGATAGATAGATAGACAGACAGACAGATAGATAGATAGACAGATATATAGATAGATAGACAGATAGATAGATAGATGTATATATATCTGTGTGTGTGTGTTGTGTGTGTGTGTGTCTTTGTGTGTGTAACTTCCCCGCTCTCCAACTAAAATTCCACCAAAACTTCTTTTGAAATAAGCTTACAAACCTACATACACTCACATAAATATGTATTTATATGTAAGCCAGTTAGGAGACACTTTTCTTTTATTCACTCATTCTTAAAAATATTTAGATTAATTTTTAAATTAAATTTTAGTTTTGTTATTACATGCCTAGATACACACCTTTCTATAATACCTCACATTCACACATAGCCATGTGCCTAAAAAATTGCAAAGATAATCTGGAACTCGACTGAGGATAGAAAACTTGTATCGTCTGTCTGGATATTTTGCGTTCTTGTCCCATTTTGTATTTTATATATATATGTATTATTTTATTCTTTTACTTGTTTAGTCCTTTCACTGCCACCAGGCTGGAGTACCACCTTTAGTCGAGCAAAGGACTTATTCTTTGTCAGCCTACTACATATTCTATCGGTCTTTTCGCGAACCGCTAAGTTACGTGGACGTAAACACACCAGCATCGATTGTCAAACGTTGTTGGGGACAAATACACACACACACACACACACAAATATATATATATATATATATATATATATATATATATATATATATATATATATATATATATATATTACGACGGGATTCCTTCAGTTTCCGTCTACCAAATCCACTCACAAGGCTTTTAGTCGGCCCGAGGCTATAGTAGAAATTACTTGCCCAAGGTGCAACGCAGTGGAACTGAACCCGGAACCATGTGGCTGGTAAGCACCCTACTTACCACACACCCGCTCCTGCGCCCACACACACGCACATACAATTTAATCATACCAGGGGAGAAGGAAGGAAGGAACGAACGAACGAACGAACGAACGAACGAACGAAGGGAAGGAGGGAGCGAGGATGAATGAAAGAAAGAACGAAAGAAAGAAAAAAAGAGGGAAGGAAGTAAGGAAGGAAGAGAGAAGGAAGGAAACTTAAAATTAAAATTATAGTAAATTCTTTATATAGATGTGAGTGTGTTTTCCTTGCAACACGTCCCCTCCCCTCAAATATGATTAAATGATTAATATTGTAATGCATTTAAAATTGTTATATTTTGGATGTCATCCATTAACGTCCATCTCATAGAATTATTTGAAACCACCATTCCCCACTTTTACCGCCTTTCTCTCTCTCTCTCTCTCTCTCTCTCTCTCTCTCTCTCTCTCTCTCTCTCTCTCTCTCTCTCGTACTCATTCTCTCTTTCTTCTACACAGCTAACAAACTATGACAAAAAATTCCTGTCTTTGCCAAAATTTTCTCTCCATAACAAAATAATATAGAAATATATTTAAGAGGTTTCTAAACGCCTTGTACAGGTGATGTTCAAATATATTGATATAGTTGTATATACGATTGATGAAATCATTATAACTGCAGTCTTTATAATTAAATCTAACATATTTTGTAATTAAAAGGAGCGAAAAAGCCAATCATATTCTGCGGTATACTGTCTCAGACACAAACGAAAACATATTAAGTTCCTTGTCACGGAACTACCAATGAATTGACAGTTATATAGAAGAGGTTATTAGAATAATAGATTCTGACTCGGAAGTTCAAAGCCGTTTCAAGAATTCGGTTGCGCTTCTGGGAAAACTCTATATTCTGTTATTTTAATTCTAAAACCTGATCGAAATAATCGCTTGGGAGACAGGCTAACAAAAATGTAATTTACCATTTATTCTTCGTTGTATTTGTATCAGCAAAGACTGCACTTTTAAATGTGCAGGTGTATGATGTACATTGACGCATTTAAATTGTTTGATTAACTGTCCGGCAAATCAATCCATCGGCGAGTTTCGTCAGAGTTCTTTGTTCGCTTTTGTGGTCTCATCAAAGAATTGACGCATTTACTGCGGGACGAATTCTACTTTTCAGATTCTACATTCATAATTATGGAGATTCTTTATTCTTTTACTTGTTTCAGTCATTTGACTGCAGCCTATTATCAGAGGTCTCACAGGGTCTCTTTCCGCACATTATAAGCTTTGGCACTTGGTTACTCTTTTACTTGTTTCAGTCATTTGACTGCAGCCTTTTATCAGAGGTCTCACAGGGTCTCTTTCCGCACATTATAAGCTTTGGCACTTGGTTACTCTTTTACTTGTTTCAGTCATTTGACTAAGGCCATGCTGGAGCACCACCTTTAGTCGAGCAAATCGACCCCAGGATTTATTCTTTGTAAGCCTAGTACTTATTCTATCGGTCTCTTTTACAGAACAGCTAAGTTACAGGGACGTAAACACACCAGCATCGGTTGTCAAGTGATGTTGGGGGGGACAAACACAGACACACAAACATATACACACACATACATATATATACATATATACGACGGGCTTCTTTCAGTTTCTGTCTACCAAATCCACTCACAAGGCTTTGGGCGACCTGGGGCTATAGTAGAAGACACTTGGCCAAGGTGCCATGCAGTGGGACTGAACCCGGAACCATGTGGTTGGTAAGCAAGCTACCTCCACACAGCCACTTCTACGCCATTCTATGTGAATGAAAATATGAGAGAGGAAGAATGTGTGTGTGTGCATGTATGTGTGTGCGTGTGTGTGTGCGTGCGTGCGTGCGTGTGTGTGTGTGTGCGTGTGTGTGTAAGGTGTGAGTTCTGTGAGTGTGTGCGATAATGTGTGCGTGTGTATGTGTGTGCGTCCCCGTGTATGTGTATAATGTAGATTCTGTGGAAAGTGTGAGAACGTAAATGTTTATTTATTCTATGGTCGGTGTCTTTGTCTTTATGAATGGACTGCATTGTGAATGTGTGTGTGTGTGTGTGGTGTGTGTGTGTGTGTGTGTGTTGGTGCATGTCGATGTATATGCGTGCATGTAAGGAAATTCAAGTCGTCAGTTTATTTGTTTGGGGAATGGAACAGATAGTGTTGCCATTTTAGGATTGTCTTCATCAACCATTCCAATAAGTGTAGGAAATCAGGAATTTATCTACCAGCATATCATACTTCACACACGTGTATACAAAGCATATAGACACATACCCACAAAGATACACACCAAGCACACCGATTTATACCTGGGTATGTTTACTAACCTAATAGGGTTATAACTATTTTCTCTGATGAGTAGGTAAGGGCTCTAGCTTGATTGATTGATAGACCGAATAATTAATCAGATGATCGATTAGTTAATTGGTTAAATGGTTTAGTAGTTGAGTGATAATAAAAGAAGTGATAGAGAACCAGTGCGTGTGTGCGTATGTGTGTGTGTGTCTGTCTGTCTGTTTTAGCAGAATGGTCCGCCCCAGATACAACAAAAGCTGCTTCAGCACATAATTTTGCATCAAGAATTTTCTAACCAAATGCAAAAATGAAAAACAATTACGTAGAATAAACAGAAGGGTGTAGGATTGCCTTGATAGTATTATTATTGCGATTCATCTGGTGAAACTTTGATGTAGATCCCTATATCGAGTTTATATTGAATGCATACACATCCGCTGCAATTATTTTATAGCAAAGTCAATGGAGAAGTGATACACTTCGCACGACCTTCTGAAGGGCCTCCGAAATTTATAGAATGGATTAACTATGATCCAAGGGTTGTGGTACAAAGGAGCATCGCAATTTACGATAAAGTTAATCTCAAATGGTTTAACAGATCCAAGCAATGAAGCCGTGAAGAGTGTTCTAAGGGAACTCAGTGATAAGTGATATCAACAAATGGGGAATCTTCGGAATTGGCGCTACTGGCACCAAAGAATAATTTTAGAACCCTGACTTGTAGGAAATTGAAATGAAAAACAACGTAAATCAATCCTTTGAATACATTGAACATATTGGATTGCTTTGATATTATTATGCAATTCATCCGGTGAAACTTTGATGTAGCTCCCTATATCAAGTTTATATTGAATTCATACATGAGTGTATATGAATATGTGTGTGCGTGTGTGTGTGTTTGTGTGTATGTGTGCATGCGCGTGTGCTTGTGCACGCGCATGTGTATGTTTGTGTGTGCTTGTATGTACATCTTATGTGAGTTTATGCCCATGAGTTTATGTAAAATAAAGATATCGTGTCGCAAATCAGAACTTAATTCTAGAACTAAGCCATTCCATAAACATAAATCGACAGAGTATCTGCTATTCTGAAATAAATACCAGGAGTGGCAGTTTTGCATGGGTGCAGTCCAGTAACTGAAATCAATAAAGGGATAAAATGATAGACTCTATAGTTGGGGCAACAAATACTTGCTCCGAAAAAAACAATGCATACAATGTAAAGCAGAAAAATTCTATATACACACAAACGATGATAAACAGGAGAAGTCAGAAAACATAAAATATCTAATAGAAATACATAAATAAATCTAAAGAAATTCAGTGATTGGTAAGGAGAGAATATAGAT
>NC_043008.1:45018950-45023950 GCF_006345805.1 Octopus sinensis
CCTCAGAATATAAACTGTACCTCTCAGCTTCTTAACACTTCATGTTTGAATTTTATATTCTAATTAAAAAATCTTTGCGCATCGCGTGTAAATCTTTGCATCATATATTTATCTGTTTAATTAACCGTTCTCTATGTATTGCTATAATTAGATTTGATTTTCTTTCTAAATACAACATTCTAAATGTGTCGACTACATTTAGTTATTTTGCATCCACACCGTCTCCAATGTTCTCGCCGAGATATTTTTATACACTGGCATGGAAATATCAATTGGTTAGCTTTTCTTTATAGCAACTTTCAGTATGATAGAAATGAAACAATGTCTGCGAGTGTCTTCTAATATTTGCAATCTGATGTAATAACCAGAAACTCCTTTTAGATGAATATATTGCATACATACATACATACATACATACATACATACATACATACATACATACACTACATACATACATACATACATACATACATACACATACATACATACATACATACATACATACATACTACATACATACATACATACATAACATACATACATACATACATACATACATTACATACATACAACAACATACATACATACATACATAATCGACTCCGTCGGTCACGAATGACCATGAGTGCACGTAAGATGTTCCCCTCTGGGGTACAAGTCTGGGCAGAAAGTTGTCTCATCGGCGAACGCACAACCTAGGGTTGTTCTTATGCATACCAGCCACCCCTCTCTATGCTACTGATGTTATCCAAGGGAAAGACAAAGGGGCCGATACAGCTTGGCACCAATGACATCACAACTCATTTCTACAGCTGAGTGAACTGGAGCAACATGAAATAAAGTGTCTTGCTCAAGAATACAACATGCAGCCGGGAATCGAACTCACAACCTCACGATCATAAACTCGACGCTCTAACCACTGAGCCATGCGCCTTCACTCACAGATACATTCGTACATACATATATACTTGGCTGCTGCTTTCTCGTATAGAAGCAAAACCATTGCCAGAAAGAATCGTTGAAATGAAGAGTCAATGTTGATGCTACGTGAGGCTCTTGTATGACTCTTGAACCCGGCCAAAGTTTTGCACATCCTGTTACATGATGCACAACTGTACTGGTTGGCAGAAGGAACAGGTGCCGCAGCAAGAACCCTAGAGAAAAGTATCGAAATGGCCATGTACTTATGTTGCAAGCTCATAGATCTCTACAAATCCACGCTCATAGATCCCGATCACTTACCCCACACCCACACCCAATTTGCACTACATCAGTGGCAACGATTCACGGACCAATGTTATTCCAATCCTCTTAAATATTTACTTTGTATTGCAATCTTATGGAGCGGGGGTGGATATTTATCGCAATAGCGCTATTTGGAATTTTTCTTCACACTCGGTCTTAGGACCGGGGGCTGATACCACCATAAACTCTACTCCGGTCGATAGAAACAACATCCTCCCACATAATAAGCCTGAGCTCCCTTGTGTACATCTTTTCAGAGAATATAGAAAACTATCTTCTCTTCGTGAGGCTGAGCTATGTCACGTTTCTCCTCTTTTCCCCTGGGTCGATACTCTCGGACAAGGAAACGTAGTCCTTTGGTACACGCCGCTTCCATATTTTCTTATTGACTGGATTATATCCAAATCTAAAATTCACCTGTTGAAAACCATGTCTACAAAGCGACTCGCCCAGGCCACATCATCAACCGAAATCAATCGATTTAAGTTGCACGCATCTTTGAAAAACATACCTGTAGGTATTCTTCCTTTCTTTCTTTTCATAATTGTTAATATTTTTCTCTTCATCCCAGTATATTGGTTTGAATGTAAACAAGTTAAATTTTAAAATATTCTCTGTTGTTTGCTTTCACTAAAGATCATTTTCATGAAATATTCATGGATATTTGCCAATCTAACGCTGGTTTGGTTTCGTCTCAACTCACTAGAGCTAGTGATGTGAATATATTTACGTTATTCACAGTCCAAGAAATACTAACCATTATAGAAGTATTAACGATAATTATTTACCATATGATTTTAAGATGGTTTTCAATATCATTTCCTCTGTTAACTTTTATGTAAGGTATTCTTTTTGGTAAAGAATTTTTCTCTTCATTTTCCTCTTCATTCATGAACACCATTTAAAAAATGGTGAAGAATTTCACAGCGTCCATGGGACTTAAATATGTCGTGGTCTGTTGCTACGCTACGTAGTTTTGTGATTGTGCAGTATTATTTCGCTTTACGACATATCTTCCCTTTTATTCACGGTTCTTGATAAATGCAAATTACTACATACATACATACAACATACATACATAAATGCATGCAAGCATACATACATACATACATACATGCATACATGCATGCATACATACATGCATGCATGCATACATACATACATGCATACATACATACATGCATGCATACATGCATACATACATACATGCATGCATACATACATACATACATGCATACATGCATACATACATACATACATGTATACATGCATACATACATGCATGCATACATGCATGCATACATACATACATACATACATACATGTATACATGCATACATACATACATACATACATGCATGCATGCATGCATGCATGCATACATACATACATACATACATACATACATACATACATACATACATACATACATGCATGCATACATACATACATACATACATACATACATACATACATACATACATAACATACATACGACTAAGATTCTTGAAGGGCGGTGTTCCAGCATGGCCGCAGCCAACTAACTGAAGCAAGGGAAAGAATGAGATTTTCCTTCTCGGCAACCCTGCATCTCCTGTGTCGTGTATGGCTTCGGTCGAGGTCATCTGCTTGTTTCGATCCTTTTTGTGCTTCATCTCGTATTGCAGCAGCATCAGTAAGTGGAGGCGCAATGGCCCAGTGGTTATGGCAGTGGACTCGCGTTCGGAGGATCGCGGTTTCGATTCCCAGACCGGGCATTGTGTGTGTTTATTGAGCGAAAACACCTAAAGCTCCACGAGGCTCCGGCAACGGGTGGTGGCGACCCCTGTTGTACTCTTTCGCCCCAACTTTCTCTCACTCTTTCTTCCTGTTTCTTGTCCCCGACATACTACGCAACTGCTGAGCCTGGATGCGCATTCATCCATCCGTCGATGCTCTCGGTGTCGGGGGTTGACCTGCTTTCTCTTCTGCGGGTCTTACGAATAGTAAAGTACCACGTTTCGGACTTCTCCCACTACAGAGGCGCGATCTTGCGAGCTCTGGGACGAAGACTGCTTCGCTCAACAGCAACAGCAACAGCATCATCAGTATTAATATTCCTTTTTCTTTTATCAATATTTTATATCTTTGCTACGCTTGCAATATCCGTGGTAATGTTGCTTGCAATGATTATAGAGCTAATATTTTTCATTGATATCCTTTTTGCTATTCTAATATCCGTTACTTTCTATATATGAGTGTGTATGTGGTATGCATCTATACACACACACACATATGTATGTATATATTCCTTATATACCTTTCTAAGTAAATTCCCTCTAAGTAAATTGACTTCAATATCTTTCTTTATTTCTCTTATATGGCAATATTGTGATATTTCTCTGCTTCCACCAAAATAACAGTGATATCAAATATAAAGATAAAACGATAAGATTTGTTTCTATGATATTTCATTTCCTTTCATTTTGCGCTGAGATAATTGGTTTCCTTTCAAAGAAATTTCTTTCCCATGTTATGGCCAATATTATATTGTAATAACTTTCTTAAGAAAACGTAGACTTTGTTGTCCTACGTGAAAAGAAAAGATGAGTTTTTTTCTTCCTTGTAAAAACAGTATATAGCGTTTGGTTCCGGTTTGACCACATCGAGTTTAATTAAACTGTTGTTTAGAGTAAGGTCAAGCCTTAATGAGATGTTCCAGTTATGGCCATTTCGTTCTTCTTTAGTGTATTTTGGACTACATTGTTCAATGTGTCGCTGTTTTTTTTTAAGATATTAGGATGTTATTTCAGGAGAGAGAAATTGATTGAGAAGAGAGACATATATTTACAGAAGAGAGAAAAACGTTTATCGAATAAAGAAATACATTTATAGAAGAAATGAATAGATTTATTGAAGGAAGAAATATATTTATAGAAGGAAAGATATTTACAGAAGGCAGAAATTTGTAGAAAGAAATACAGTTTTTACCGAAAATAATCCAAAAGTGGACATCATTTTTTTTTTGTTAACTGCAATAGGTAGTTCAAATTGAGTGCCAGGTAAAGAAAATCTTTTGTGTAGTAACTATTCTTCCTGTTCTTCTCCATTGGGTTCCAAGCCGAAGCAATATGTTGTCATTGAGCTCTTGATGAAACAGAAGTACAGGCTATCCGAAATTCCCAGAACCCTAAGGGCTATTTATGTGCTCGGATGGATGAAAAATTTGAAGAGCGGGAAATCAGCATCGAAAAGTGTATGTAATGGAGTGGAAGCCTTCGAGAGTCAATTTTCGATTTTAAGGAGAGAAGGATGGAAATCTGCCCTGATCTGCTGGAAGTATTTGAAGAGAATAAAAACACGATTATCATCTAATCTGGTGATTGGGAATGACACATGATATAATCTTTATGACCGAGGAACGAAAACTCAAACATGGAATGGCAATACACTTCTACAAGGCCTAAGAAGTTCAAGAATAAGTGATCAGCATAGAACGTCAGATAACTGTTTTAAGGAATGAAAACACCTGATTCTCCTTAATTTTCTGGAATGTGACTGTGCCTTGAACAGCGAGTGGTACAAAGAGACTCTTAAAATGCCAACAGGGCGATGAAAGCATGCAAAAATCTGAAAGTGATACACGTTTAACCGTCACGATGCGTCGTGACCACTCATTTTTATGATAATTCAGGCAATCAGCGAATTGGACTGGTCGTTGGTCCCCATTTTCACCATGGGACCCACATCTTGCTTTCACTATGACACTTGTCGGT
>NC_043008.1:45028950-45033950 GCF_006345805.1 Octopus sinensis
CTCTCATCATCTCTCTCATCTCTCTCTCTCTCTCTCTCTCTCTCTCCTCTCTCTCTCTCTCTCGCTCTCTCTCTCTCTCCCTAATCCATCGTGTGTTGGATTTCCCCGAAGATCACCTACTTTCAATTTCTATGCATCTTTATATTTCTTTTTACATTCTCTTCGTTGCTTATCGATGTTGCTATCTGTATTTCAGTTAATATCGTGGTTCATCATTTGTGGTTAATCTATTTCTAACTTTCTACGCATTACAATGCTTCGTTATTCATTCCTTATCTAACATTCTTTCTTTACATACTATACAAGCTGTGCAAAATATTTATTAGCAAGACGTTACAGCCTTTTGTTACATTGAGTTGAGAGTCACTCTAAGTCTGCTTTATTTGTAATCTCTTTATTTCTCTGCTCAAATACACTATACGAACTATCTATATCTCTCCTTACCAATCACTGAATTTCTTTAGATTTATTTATGTATTTCTATTTGATATTTTATTTTTTGACTGACTTCTCCTGTTTATCATCGTTTGTGTGTATATAGAATTTTTCTGCTTTACATGGTATGCATTGTTTTTTTCGGAGCAAGTATTTGTAGCCCCAACTATAGAGTCTATCATTTTATCCCTTTATTGATTTCAGTTACTGGACTGCACCCATGCAAAACTGCCACTCCTGGTATTTATATCAGAGTAGCAAATTCTCTGTCGATCTATGTTTATGCAATTTTTTAGTAGTATTTCATCGGTCTTTACGTTCTGAGTTCAAATTCCGCCGAAGTTGACTTTACCTTTCATTCCTTCGGGGTCGATAAATTAAGTTCCAGTTGAACAGTGGGGTCGATGTAATCGACTCATCCCCGCCCCCCAAATGGCCACCCTTGTGGCAAAATCTGAAACCATTATTATGATAATTATCTAAGATGTTGCACAGTATCCAATATCGTGCATTTGTTGATTGAAGCTATTGTGTCTACCTGGGGTTTGCACTGTTTGTCAAGTCACAACAAGGACCTCAGACGGACAGTACTTTATGCAGTATGCGTGCTGTTCGAAGTAATGCTGATTTACATACAAAATGTAAGTTTTTGTAAAGTTCCATCAAGTTTGTTGGGTTATTAAGTTTCAAACGTTTTCTTTGGTTGGGTGGTATTGAACCCGGTGCTCCGGTGACAATAGGGACAACCTTTGTATTTGACTCACGTAGCTGCCACATCGTGGCGATCCCAATTCTCAGGTTCCCATATTTATCAATCTTTTCTCTTTTATTTATGATAACATGTTAATCTCCTGGTACTGCTACGTCGATTATTACCCACTTTTGTTTGTCCCTCCTAAAGGTTACTATATCCGCCTTCGGTGCTCTAACACATTGTCTGTCTAGAAGTCAAAGTCCCAGAGGATTTTTGCCTTCCCCTTTTCTGGTATATGTTGGTACCAAACACCCGTTACCTCGTATCCATACTTCCGGTGTAGTAGCCAGTGAAAGCTTTTCGCTACTTGTATCTGCGCTTGTACTCTTTCTGAGCCTGACTTTCACAAGTACTAACAATGTGAGTCACGCTTTCGGCCCCCTCCCCACGCATTCTGCAGAGGTTCGTTGCACATGTGTGGTATATATCCGTTTCTACTGAGTTGGTATTCAGTGTCTGGACCTGGGCAGCGACGATTAGGCTTTCAGTCTTCTTTTTTAGGTCACCCTTGCTGAGCCTTCTCCATGATTCTTCCTGATCTTTTAATTTGATGGTGTCACGGTGGAATTGACCAGGTAATTCCATGCAGAATAGAAGGTATTTGTAATTTTCTTGTAGGTCAAGCTCCTTGACGGTAGCATCGGTATCTAATTTAATGGAAGCTGTTAGCCTGAGCTTGCCTCGTACAAAGTTGCCTTAGTACACCTATCAAGGCCAAAGTTCTTCCTGATGTCATTACTGAATTCTTTAACAGTTGTTAGCAACCCTGCTAGCTCTTCATCATATCTAGCAAACAGCTTCAGATCGTCCATATAAAACCGATGGTTTCTTATCGTATTATAAACTTTCAATCTGTACCTGGTGGTATTTAGTTCTTTTAAGAGTGGTATCAGTGCCATGCAGAAGGGTAAAGGGGAGAGGAAGCCACATTGAAAGATGCCACGCTTGATGTTGATGTTGTTAGATTGGCTCATCCCATTACAAGGGTTTAGAAGGAGACGTGTGTTCCATTTGCCCATGCTACCTTGTAAGAATTTGGAGACGACAGGAGAGATCTTATGTATTTCAAGGGCCTTGAGTAACCAATTATGTGGGACACTATCAAACGCTTTCCTGTCGCTTATCCATGTCATACTCAAGCTTTTCTTTTTGCTCCGGCTGTTCTCTACAATCATTTTACTCATGAGTAATCGATCTTTGCACCCATAAGAATTCTTTTTACAGCCTTTTCGAGCTTGTGGAAGGATAGACCTCTGTCCAGTTAATATGGATGTGAAGATCTTGTAGGTGGTGTTGGGACATGTTATCGGTCAGTAGCTCTTTGGTTTTTTTTGTGTCTTCAGTTTTTGGTAGAAGGTATATCATTCCTTCAGCCAGTCAAGCAGGTATTTGTTCTGGGTTCTACGTAACATCAGTCAGAGATGCAGCTAAATTTTGATGCACTTCTGTCAGACAATTTAGTCAGAAGTTAGGAATCCGGTCCAGTCCTAGGTTTTTCAATTTGTAAAACTTCCTAAGAACACATCTTACCTCTTCTATTCCTGTTGTCTTTCATTTCTGTTCTTCAACTTCATCCAGTCTCACTTTCTCACGCTCTATCCAGTCAGATTTAACATTTTGTTCGTTTTGTTAATCCATATCTTCTTCCAGAACTCTTCCATTTCCTCAGTCTTAGCGGCTCCTTCACTTCTATCTTACTTTTGCCAATTTCCCTATAAAATTTCTTTGCATCCATCTTGAATATCTTGATTCATCGATAAAATTTGATTCTTTTGTCATACCTTCTGAGCCTTTCGGCTTTCGATTGTATTCGTTGTTTCACTATTTCCTTGGTTGCAGCAAAGTTTATAAAAAATCTTTCATTTTATATTTTTTCTTGATTTTTCTAACTCGTTTTGTCTTAACATTTACTCCTCAAGCAAGAACTGAAACATCCGCCCGCAGAGATGCGATCTTTTTTTTTTATTGCTACTTTCCACTTCGGAGGTCTATTGACATGGTTGGTCCTTTTCTCTGTCGTCTGGATCTCTAATTGATCAGTTACAACTTTAGCAGTGGAATAAATGAGGTTACTTAAGGCTGTTAGGTCATTTCCTTTATTTCTTAAGATCTGTCTAAGAGCAACATTATATATCATGATTAAGTTGTTGTTTTCTATGTTTATATTATTATTATTATTATTTTTTTTCTCTGATTAAGTTCTGCCGAGGTCGACTTTGCCTTTCATCCTTTCGGAGTTTCATCCTTTTGGGGTTGATGCAATTGACTTGTCCCCACCCCAAAATTTCAGGCTGTAAATGATGATTATTATTATAGATTATTATATTATTATTATTATTATTATTATATTATTATTATATTGTTGTTGTTGTTGTTGTTGTTATTATTATTATTATTATTATATTATTATTATTATATTATTATTATTATTATTATTGTTGTGTTGTTGTTGTATTATTATTTAATTATTATTATAATTATTATTATTATATTATTATTATTATTATTGTTGTTATTATTATTATTATTATTGTGTTGTTTTCTTCTTTCTTCTAATTTTCTTCCGTTTCTAGCCGAGTGTTTTCCGTACACCTAGGGCAGAGAAGCTCGTTGTATGCATTCCCAGATTACACACTCAAATTCACAGGTAAAATATGCATTTAAAAGATTAATAAAAAAATAAATAAATAAATGGATGTTGTTTTCACAGTGATAATGCTCTTCCCATTACACGAATCGTTCCAGTTAACACGATTTTTTGCACTTCCTGTAGGGATGGTAAGCCTGATATCATTTTCAAATAGGTTTCAGTACTTTTTATTATTATTATTATTAGTAGTAGTAGTAGTAGTAGTAGTAGTAGTAGTAGTAGTAGTAGTACTGCTGCTGCTGCTATTACTACTACTACTACTACTACTACTACTACTACTTTACTACTACTAGTACTACTACCATCATTAGTATTAATATTGTTGATTTACTTCTCAGAGCGTTCGGTCTATTTTGCTCCGGTTGATTCTGTGAGCGCGGGCAGCAGCCTGTTGTCAGAGGTCTCACCGAGTCTCTTTCCGCACATTATAAGCTTTGGTACTTGGTTGTTAATGATCGTGGAAGACATTCAACATCCAAATACCAATCTCAAAATTAGTTATTGTTGTCGTTGTTGTTGTTGTTGTTGTTGCTGCTGTTGTTGTTGTTGTTGTTGTTGTGTTGTGTTGTTGTTGTAAATACATCGACCATAACCTTGCGCATGAATTCTGAGATTTGCAGGGACGGAATGCATAATGAGACCATGTTCCGTGGGTCAAAGCAGTAAGAAAGAATGAATGGAGCAGTTTTCGCAAAGAGATTTCTGGTCCAAACAGTTATAATACAGTGAATTCCAAACCTATGAAGATGGGTTTGGAATTCACCCACGGCGATACTAAACGGATTAAGGAAATTATATTTTCCATTTACATGAACAAGTTTCTCGTCTGACATTCCCCACTTCTTAGAGGGGACAAACAAGGACAGACAAACGGATTAAATCGATTACATCGACCCCAGTGCGTAACTGGTACTTAATCTATCGACTTCGAAAGGATGAAAGGCAAAGTCGACCTCGGCGGAATTTAAACTCTGAACGTAAAGACAGACGAAATACCGCCAAGCATTTCGCCCGACGTGCTAACGTTTCTGCCAGCTCGCCGCCTTCACCGCCGTAACTTAAGTGACGTTTCCCACTTCTGTTGAGAGTCCATTAACCCAGTCTCATTCACAAGCTTTGGATTGAATCGAGGCTACGGTAAGTGATACTTGCTGAGCGATT
>NC_043008.1:45043950-45049721 GCF_006345805.1 Octopus sinensis
GAAATCAACAGCAATGCTGGATTTGAAGACGGCTCTTTGTGTCAACAGCAACAAAATAAATGGCGGAAAAGAGACGCTGAACAGACAAGTAATTTAAGTAAGTGGATCAATAGTGAACGATATAAAGCAGTAGCTAGATAAACAGAGAGAGAGGGGGAGAGAGAGATAAGGAGAGAAAGAGAGAGAAATAAAAAAGGTATGAATTTAAATAGATGTAAGCTCGGTCAATAGGTTTAACACTAAGAAATATCAGAGTTAAAATGGAGGAATTTGTAGCAGACGATAGAAGGTATTTCACTGCAGAGGACGATATCGTAAGTGAAATATAACAAAGATATAAGTTATAAAAAGTTAAACACTGGAATTTGGTGGACTTAGTGGCGGTCTGAGAGGGTAAATATATAAGTGTGGGTTTGTAGTTTATAGTTAGATAATGCTTTATAGTATTATAATTGCAGTTGAAGCGGAAGAGGAACGAAATTTTTAGCAATAGAACAATTTTGTTTTAAAAAAAATCGACATATTACTTGTTGATTTATAAATTTTTTCATTTCCAAAGAATAATTTGAAATTGTCTGCATATATATATATATATATATATAAGACAAAATGATTTTGAGAATATAAAGGACCGTGTGGCAACAGTAACAAACAGCAGTAGCAACAACAAATCGCAATTATAAGAATAAAATATGGTGTCTTTCCGTCGAGGAAGATGTGTATTGATGACCCTGTAAACCTTTCTTCAAGTATATATAGATTGCGTGAGGCTGGGGGGGGGTACGCGCGTGCGTATGTGTATGTGTGTAAAGTGGGTGGTGTAATTGAGCACAGAACAAAGACCACACGGGAGGGACAAGTTTTAAGAGTACTCACGTTTCGGAAGTTAGTCTTTTGTCATAGGAAAGATACAAAAAAAATTAAAGAGGGGGAAATGATGGCAAGAAAAAGAAGGGGTTCGTGTGTACGTACGTACGTACGTATATATATATATATTATATATATATATATATATATATATATATATATATATGAATGAATGAATGATTTATGTATGAATGTTGGTATGTATATATGTGGTTGTATGTATGTATATATGTATGTATATATATATATATGTGTGTGTGTGTGTGTGTGTGTGTATGTATGTATATATAGTTTCAAATTAAAGCAAATTTATCTGAGCTTGATTTTAAAAGGACAAGAGCAATGGTTGTATCGCCATTCATGGCATTTTCATGAATCTCTAAGTGGGGAGCAAAGTTTCAATGATGGAGTTTAATTTGGCTGCGAGCAAGAAAACCTTTGGAATTGTGGATGACAAAATTCAATGGTTGCGTTTCTAATTATCTCTGTTCTGAACTGCTCGCCATAATGATAACAATTATTAACATATATAAACAAAATACACAATATAATTATATATATATACACACAAAAAGAAAAGTGAAAATGAAAAGAATAAAAGCACAAAAATGAAGGATAATAACAAACAATAACTGTGACAGAATTAAATCTTCAAAAGGATATTTAAATAGTCCAGCTAACTTCCGGTTGAGCACAACGTTGTTAGTTTATTGCCAGGCGTGACACCACGCGCACACACGTATGAAGGAAAAGGAAGAGGTAGAGAGAGCGAGAGAGACGGAGAGAAAGAGAGAGAAATCTATTTCCGTTCAATTATTCATGATATTATTTATCACCTGTAATTGTAATCTTCGTCGACGTCGTCGCCATTTTGTTGTTGTTGTTATTATTATTGTTGTTGTTCAAAATGTAATTGTGTTCGCTTTCACACGTGTTTTTTGTTGTTGTTGTTGTTGTTGTTTTTTGGCTGAATTTTTTTTTTCTTTTCTTCCGACTCCAAATACATTGACGTACATTCAACCGCAATGTTTAGGTTAATTGCGTTTTGTGGCTTGAAGTTAAGAGTAACAGAAGTATTAAAAATATCATGTTGGTAACAGTAATGCTGCTGACGATGATGATGATGATTTAGGTGATGATGATGATGATGATGATAATGACCGTGGTGATCGATAATGATGTGAGTGGAGGTGGCGGTGACGGTGGTAGTGGCGGTGGTGATCGTATGAAGGGTAAATAAATAAACAAATATATAACAATTGTTTTGTCTTTTTTATTATTATTATTATTATATTTTCTTTTCCTTTTTTGATGTGATTGTATTTGTTTTTCTCAGTATAATCATTGGTATACTGTTGTGAAAATCAATTTATATCGAAATGCTGTTCTGTATAAGGTACATATTATTATTATTATTATTTATTGTATTATTAATGATTATTATTATTATTATTATTATTATTATTATTATTATTATTATTATTATATATTTGTATTATTATTTGTATTATTATTATTATTATTATTATTATTATTATTATTTGTAGTATTTTTTATTGCTGTTTTTCTTTTTGTTGCATTTCGTTTATCTTTTTATAATACATCAGTATAGATCTGTTAATATTTGGAATATTTAATATTTTCTATATTTTTGATCCATACACATATGTGTGTGTGTGTGCGTGTGTGTGCGTGTGTATGCATATATATGTGTGTGTGTGTAAGAATGTGTGAGTAAGAATGTGTGTGTATATATATAAGTTGTTTTGTGTTTCTGCGTTTGTATGTGAGTGTGAGTGTGTGCGTGTATTTGTGTGTATAATTCAATTCAAAAATATACACGCATAGGCTTGTGCATATATGTATACATACATTTACTTATATATTTTTTTACAACGAAAAGGTTGTCAGTGAGTTCGAAGTTTCGGTTTGCTTGCCTTCATCAGACTGATGACATTAAATTATAACTTTCGAAAACTATTTATGTATTTATTTATTTTCTGGTTTCTTACACAAAGCCACGTATTTATGTAATGAATGGAGAGATGAAAATGAAGGGAGACCTTGTGGCTTGCATGCCTCACCCAACATCATTAGCGACATATTTGAAATTTAGCAGCAACGTTTACGTAGGTTGTACAATCTGTAAATGTGCGTTAGGTGGGTCAAACCCTTCAGTAGTAGTAGTAGTAGTAGTAGTAGTAGTAGTAGTAGTAGTAGTAGTGGCGCTAATTTGAATGTCTGTTTGTCTGTGTGTGGGTGTATGCGTGTATGTTTGGTAGTTTTTAAGCAGCTGATGTCTATATGCTTGCCGTATTACAACTGATACTGTCGTGTTGGCTACAGTGCGGATGTGGTAGTTTTAGGTGATTGTATCGGTGGTAGTGGTGTTGGTGGTGTCGTGTCATTATTACCTTCTGAACACACAAACCAATCAAAACCAAAAACAAAAGAATTCAATGATTGTTATCTTCGCGTTGACATTTCACATTGTATCTATGTTCCGTTTTCTTTTTTTTTTTAATTCTTTTTTATGTTTTGTGTGTGTGTGTGTGTGTGTGTGTGAATTCACATATGCACAAGCATGAACGTATGTATATATTTATACGTTGGTGTGTGTATGTGTGTACTTATGTATGGATACGCATGAATGATTTAGGTTTGGAAGTGTTGTTGTTGTTGTATTCGCTTTCAAGTCATCCCTGATCTAACTGACCGGTGGTCAAATCCGTTCTAAACACGACCATTCAGTTTCTTGATTGTTTTTTTTACTTCTTTTCTTCTATTTCTACTTTTATTTTTTATTTATATTTTTTTTGTCCTAATCAGCTGCAAAACATTTCTTTATCTAATATGCCTTTACCGTTTGTCATTAAACAAAGAAAAAATAACTAAGATGTAATATGAGAGAGTTTTGGCTGTTATTTCTAGTAAATTGAACGATCACATATAAGCCCCGGCGTTTTTTTCCGACGAAATATGCGCATGCAGTGTTTGTGTGGGTGGGTGTTGGTATTGCACGGATTTTGGTGTCTTCTACTTTCGCTTTAAATAAATATTCGTTGTTTTCGAATGGCTACGCGACAGTTCAATCACGTGTGTATGATATTAAATAGTTATTGTGATTGTTGTTGTTGTTATTGCTGTTGTTGTAGTTTTTATTGTTGATCACCAAGCAGACCAATGCGCAACACGTTCCAGATCTGACCATCCTGTATAGTTTGTTAATTGTCTGATTGCATGAAAATATTGTTGATTGTTGGAGAGCAAGTGATAGAAAAAAAACACTAATTATACAATGTAATGATGTTGATGGTGGCAGTGGTGGGGTGGGTGGTGATGGCGGTGGCGACGGTGGTGGCGGTTTCGGTGGCGGTTGCAGTAGGGGATGGTGAAGGTGGTATCCTTGTTCCTTGGTATAAGTGGAGGAGAGCGATATAAGTATAACAATGGTATTTATTATTATTATTATTATTATTATTATTATTATTATTATTATTATTATTATTATTATTATTATTATTATATCCTTATGTTAACTTCTTTCGCGAATATCCTCGTGAAATGAACACTGTTTTAATGTTGTTCCTTGTGTGTGTACGTACGTGCATCTACATTCATGTATGTACATATGTGTGTGTGTGTGTGTATGTGTGTGTGTGTGTGCGCGTGTGTGTGTGTGTGACTACTGTAAATATGTAATGTATAAAAGCGGTTTGCTTACGTTTTCCCGCGAAGAAACATACGCGTCAACAATACAACTAAGATTCGATAAACATCATTTTTATATATAAACATATACAAATGTATATATGAGTGTGTGCATATACATATAAATGTATGTATGTATAATATATATATTGTATATATACTTTTCAATTTGTCGGCTAAAATTTTTTGAGCGAAACGAAATAATATTTATATATATAATATATATATATATATATATATATATATATATATATATATTACAAGAAAGAAAGAAAGATAGATAAGATAGATAGATAGATAGATAGATAGATAGATAGATAGATAGATAGATAGATAGATAGATAGAGTGTGCGTGTGTGTTTGTGTGAAAGAGAGTTGTCTGTTTTATATGATTAAATTAAAATTCCGAAGCAAGATAGTTAATATCCTTATGGTATCATTGAAAAGAGTTATAAAGGACTTTTGACACGTTGAGAATTGTTCAATCTTGTTTTGTTTCTTTGTTTTTTTGGTTTTTTTTTTTTTTTTGAAAACAACACATTAATATTAGATCCGTGTCACTTGACAGCAAACACCTCTGCCGAACAATTCACCAACCAACAGCTTTTTGGTTCTTTACGCCGGTTAGCACACCTGGTCTCGATCTATGTTATTTATTCCAGATAATTTATACTTCCAAAGTCTTTCTTAATTAGAAAGCAATTATAAGCAACAATCAATATGTTACAATTTGGCGATGATGCTGATGATGATGATGATGATGATGATGATGATGATGACGGTGGTAGTAGTGGCGGCGGCGGTGGTGGTTGTGGTGGTGGGTTAATTTAGCGGTAGAAGACATCAGCAAAATACGTACATATCCTGTTTTGGTAGGTATATTCGATCCTGGGTATTTTACCAAACTTAGAAGCCTTATATCAATTTAATTCTGAATATTTCTCTTTCTCATATTTTAACTCGGATCATATTCAGAACATGTGAGCATATATATGCATGCATATATATATATATATATATATTATATTATATTATGTTATATATATATATATATATATATATATATTATATTATATATATATATTTTATATTTATATTATAATATTATATATAATATTATACAATATGTCTTCAATTGTTGGTTTTTATTCTTTTATATTGTTGTTCTAATCTTCCTCTTGGTTGTTGTTGTT
>NC_043008.1:45049821-45052321 GCF_006345805.1 Octopus sinensis
ATTTACAGTTTTGACCTTCCATTCGTATATCTTGAAACCTGTTTAAATCTAACGGCCACAAACAAGATTATAGGCGTAGCAATTGATGAAGACTTCGCATGGCAAACTATTTTATTACCTAAAAAAAGTCAGAAACCATGATACAAGAGATAGAGGGTAAGTGTTTATATTTTTCATTCCTTACTAAGTTTATGCCTAATAGTGGTTTGGGTTTCGGCTGTTCCTTCTAGCGTGCCAGGAATCCTATGACGGGTAACTCTTATGTGTTTAAATAAACACTGTGTTTATATGAATAATATATAGTCTATTGACTAATTATTCTACATGCTAGGCTACTGGTAGTAAAAATTCTAAAAAGTTTTTATTACCCTGATATTGTTCATATATACATACATACGCACATGTATATACGTACATTAATATATATACATACACACGTATATACACAAATATATTTGTATATAAATATGCATAAATATATATGTGCATATATATATATATACATGCACAATTATATATATATATACACACACACAATCATATATGCATAAATATATGTATGTGTATATATATATATATACATATACACAAATAAATGTATGTATATATATATATATATATATATATATATATATACATGTATGTATGTATATATATGCACAATTATATATATCATCATCGTTTAACGTCCGCTTTCCATGGGGACTGGCGAACCAGATGGCTGCACCAGGCTCCAATCTTATTTGGCAGAGTTTCTACGGCTAGATGCCCTTCATAACGCCAACCACTCCGAGTGTAGTGGGTGCTTTACGTTCCAACGACACGAGGGCCAGTCAGGCGGCACTGGCAACTGCCACGGAAAAATCGTGTTTTTTTTTATATATGCACAATTATACATATATATTTTGCCAAAGCCACGATATGAAGCCAACAGAAATTTAAATGTGACCCCATAATACCTGCAACAACCTGTGGAAAAACAAATAATTTCTCGTGAATTTATTGAAAATTTCTCCTGTGATATTATGAAATTCTTTGAGCAGTCGGAATTTACAGTTTTGACCCTTCATATATCTATGTTTAAAACTGTTTAAATATAACGGCCTCAACACAAGATTATTCCGAGCAAACTAACACAAAATTTCACAAAAATGAAACACCTTTCACTTTGAAAATCATCTTAGGCGCAGGAGTGGCTGTGTGGTAAGTAGCTTGTTTACCAACCACATGGTTCCGGGTTCAGTCCCACTGCGTGGAACCTTGGGCAAGTGTCTTCTACTATAGCCTCGGGCCGACCAAAGCCTTGTGAGTGGATTTGGTAGATGGAAACTGAAAGAAGCCCGTCGTATATATATATATATATATATATATATGTATGTGTATGTGTATGTGTATGTGTATGTGTATGTGTGTGTGGTATGTGTATGTGTGTGTGTATGTGTGTGTGTATGTGTGTGTGTATGTGTGTGTGTATGTGTGTGTGTATGTGTGTGTGTGTGATGTCCTCCTAGCATTGTTTGACAACCGATGCTGGTATGTTTATGTCCGTCACTTAGCGGTTCGGCAAAAAGAGACCGATAGAATAAGTACTGGGCTTACAAAGAATAAGTCCTGGGGTCGAGTTGCTCGACTAAAGGCGGTGCTCCAGCAAAGGAAAAGACATACACGTCTTTTCCTTCGCTCGTTTTGGGTAAAATCACCTTGCAGCAACTGCTATCACTACCACATTTCACTCGTATATTTATGTTCAAAACTAACGGTCACATTTTACAAGATTATACATTTTGAAACTATCACATAATTTTGCAAAACTTAAACACTCCTTACTTTGAAAATTATTTTTTCTCCATCACATAGAGAGAAGAAAAGAGAAGCCACCTAAATTATTGACTAGCAAGACGAACGAAAGAAAAGACAGCAACTACTATCACCGTGAGGAAAATAGCCCAAAAGAAACTTCACCGAAGAGAGAATGAAATTGCTATTCTACTCAACTGCTGGCTTGATCTTTCACAAAGAGCCAACACGCAAGCGTTATGCCTTAGTGACTTTGCTTCTAAAATTGCCCCACTTTTTGACAATCGAACAGCAAAACAAGTGGAATATAAACTAAAGTACATTTCGAAATCCTACCACCTCGTTAAGAAGCATCTTACAATACTCAACTGGCAGAAAAGTTAGCACAACGGGCGAAATGCCTAGCTGTATTTCGTTTGCTGTTACGTTTTGAGTTCAAATTCCGCCGAGGTCGACAAATAAAGTACCAGTTACGCACTGGGGTCGATATAATCGACTTAATCCCTTTGTCTGTCCTTGTTTGTCCCCTCTGT
This sequence comes from Octopus sinensis, assembly GCF_006345805.1. Taxonomy (NCBI): domain Eukaryota; kingdom Metazoa; phylum Mollusca; class Cephalopoda; order Octopoda; family Octopodidae; genus Octopus; species Octopus sinensis. The sequence continues at coordinate 45,052,152 of NC_043008.1, forward strand.
TTCTAGCCCCTTGTGGGCAATAAAGAAATAAGATGCAACCACGCGAAACCTGCTCCTTATCCCAACTCCATAAACTAATCACCACAATAACTGTATTGCCTCCGACGGCAAAAATGGTTCCTTCCCCCCCCCCATATAAACCGGGGAACAGAAAATCAAACCGAAAAAAC
>NC_043008.1:45057321-45062321 GCF_006345805.1 Octopus sinensis
CGTTGTTGCCGGTCTATTTGTATTTCAATTATTGTTGTTGTGGTTGCCTGAAAAATTCTGAATTGGCAGAATGGCTTCAGCACAAATTGACTTCAGGTTTGAAATTTTGGGGAAGAACTTGGCAACTAGGACGGTGCCATGAGTTTGGTTATAACAGTGTACATTTCATTGGGAATAGTGTTTCATGTTGAAAACGTTCTCTTGCAGCGTGTTCTAGCGAAGAATCAGGTTATGGTTATCAGGGATGTGGAAGGAAAAGTTACTCTTGGCATCATTTGAACTGGGTAAAACATTTCAGAAATAAAATCTGTAGTATGAATTAACAGAGTAGTTTTCAGAGCTTTGGACGAAATGTCCAACGGCATTTAGCTACGGATCTCTAAGTTCTGTGTTCAAATCAGACAAAAGTCAATTTTGACTTTCTTACTTCGAGGTCAACAGAATAAAAAAAAAAAATTCCAGTCATTTTTGTCCAACTAATCGATTATTCTCCTCACCTCTATATTTTACACCTTGTACCTATATAAGAAATAAACATAAAGGAAGTGAGGAGGTGGATCGATAAAATCTTCAGAGCTTCAGATAAAATGTCTTACGGTTTATAAATCCAGTTCCTTCGACTTTCAATTTTATCTAATCAGGCCAGCTAAAATAAAGTATCAATCATATACACAGATCGATATAATCGAATATACCTTCCCATAAAAGTTTGGCCATGCACCGTTGTAAGAAATTATAAAAGAAATTCGAACCGAAAAAAGATGATTAGCACTTAAATTGTGGTTTAAATATGTGAAGTGAGATAAAGGTTAGTGTGCCGGATTAAATGCTTGCCGGTATTATTGTTGCTTTGATTTTTCAGTTCGTATCTCGTCAGAATTAATTTTGACTTTTACCATCAAGATCGATTACAAAACTTTTTCTTGCGGTACCAACATTAAAGAATATTTTAAAGAATTGGGTAAAAGAATTTAGATTCTTTACTTGTTTCAGCTCTTGGACTGCAGCCATGCTAGAGCACTGCTTTGAAACGATTTAGGTAAACAAATGGATTCCATTACTTCTTAAAGCTGGTACTTATTTTATCGGTTTCTTTTGACGAACCACTAATGTATAGGGACGGAAACAAATCATCATTTGCCAGGTTGTATGTGTATGGGGACAAACACAAACACACACTCACTGTCATACATATACACACACACACACACACACACACATAATAGGACACCACACAGTTTCCATCTACACTCATTCTCACTCGCAAGGCATCGGTTAGCCCGGCACTATAACAGAAGACGCTTGCCTAAGGTGCCTCGTAGCGGGAATGAACCCGAAACCAGTCTCAAAGGGAGCTTCTTAACCTCGCCAACCATTACATATATTTTCATATCGATTAGCTTCACAGAAGTGGAAATCGGTAGAACCAATAAAAGTCGAGTAGATATAACCAGAAGGGATATTTTCCTTTTGAACGGCACAGGTCAACACAATTTCTAGTTAACTAAACACTTTAAAACTTCGTATACTGGTAGAATGTGTCAAAATAAAACATTTTTTCTCTTGGCTTTCTTTGATAAAATTGTAATTCGTTTGTTTAACGTAGTTTAATTTTTCGAATTTTAACCAATCAATTGCCTCTAATTGAGCTAAAATCAGTTGCTGCGTCTTAAACTGAGACAACATCCTGTCACTGACCCTAAATTTTAGCCTTTCGTTCTTTTTTCTTAATTGTTAAATTAATTTAAGGATAACAATTAAGAAAGAAACGAAAGGCTAAAACGAAAGCAATGGAAAATAATTTAAACAATTAACAAACAAAATAATTCTATAATTTTATACACAAAATGTAAAATGCCGGAACAAATACCATAAGGTATTTTGGCATTAAGGTGGCGAGCTGGCAGAAACGTTAACACGCCGGGCGAAACGCTTAGCGATATTTGGCCTGCCGTTGCGTTCGAGTTCCGCTGGGGTCGACTTTGCCTTTCATCCTTTCGGAGTCAATAAATTGGGTGCCAGTTGTGCACTGGGGTCGGTGTAATCGACTTGATCCGTTTGTCTGTCCTTGTTTGTCCTCTCTGTGTTTGGCCCTTTGTGGGTAGTGAAGAAAAAGGTATTTTGGTATTTTACACAATACTCTAATAATTCTGCTAATACACTGCTTGTGTAACAAATAACAATATGGTTTTCTAAGATAGGCAACAGACCGTAGGGAGATAGATGTGTTCACTTATAGAAACTAATTCACAGCTGTGTGTGTGTGTGTGTGTATAAACAACCATGTGTGTATGTAGGCAAACATCGTACGATACACACAAAAAGGGGATATTTCAAATGCAGTACCACCATTGAAACAGCAGAATAGTTGTGTATTATTGCCCTTGCGGGCTGGAAGAAGTCATCAACATGCTTTCCGTACGTATACATAACGAAAGGCTAAAACGAATAATTTTAGACACACGCGTAACAATTAAATTAATTTAACAATTAAGAAAAAAAAATTAGGGTTGGGGTGAGGGTTAGTGACAGGATGTTGTCTCAGTTTTAGACGCTGCAAATGATTTTAGCTCACTAGAGGCGATTCATTGGTTAAAATTCGAAAAATTAAACTACGTTAAACAAACAAATTACAATTTTCTCAAGAAATCCAAGAGAAAAAATGTTTTATTTTGACACATTCTACCAGTATACGAAGTTTAAAAGTGTTTAGTTAACTAGAAATTGTGTTGAAAAGTGCCGTTCAAAAGGAAATGATCCAAAGTTAGAAATATTCATTGGGTACTCAGCCCTGGAGTATGTCTAATTTATAGTGTGTGTGTGTGTGTGTGTGTGCGTGCGGAATAGATAATGAAACGAACCTTTCGTATATGTTCTAAATCGAATTTCCTCATGGTACTCTCTTTGCAAGGTCGATCGATTGGAATATTGATTAGTAACCTTTAAACTGTGGAAAAGGATTGAATGAAAGCGCGTGCTAAACGGGCAAAAAAGATAAAAATCTTCCTTTTTCCTAAGGGTAATTTATATATTGATTTTCTCTTTAAATAAGTCCTAAAAATATAATTGTTTGTCTTTCGCACCGTAAAATCTCATTATGGAAAAATGCTGTAAAAATATTTACTTCCCTTTCTTGGTGGTTGTATCCATGTGAAAGGTTTGAAGCATCGAATGTTAGGTTCTCCGTTTAAAGGTTAAGTGTTCTTACAGTCGTCAATAATATCGAAGAAATCACAAACATTTTAATCTCCTCGGTGAATCAGTTTTGTGTCGAACAAGAAGCCGGGTAGAAGAGTACATATTATAGCGATATTGGTCTGCTTATTTCTCCGTAAGGAACTAGAATCGTGTCAGCAAGTCGAAAACTTTCAGTCGTTTTGCGTGAAGAAACATCAAATAACAAGCTGGAACATCAAATAACACAAAGCACCAGACACCTCAGGGTGGGCTTTGAAGTTCATGAACGTTAACACTTATGTAAATAAATGTGTGGAAGTTAAAATTTCATTTCTCACACAACGCGTTTCAACAAAAGCGACCAGAGGATTTATTACGCAGTTAGAACCAGTTTAAATACACACACAAAGGGGCGCATGTATGCATCCATTTGCATATCCCACACACATAATCTCGTTCTCTCTCGCTACCTCTCTCATATATATGTACACATACAAGATATTTCTTTATTGACCACTGAGGGCCCAACATAGAAGGGACAGTAGGAGGACAGACAACACAAAGTAGGGACATAAAACAGCGAATGAATGAAAATAAATTATAAATAAATGAAGGTGCAATGGCTACTCGAACCCCACTTTCCAGTGGTGCGATTTAACTGTTTTTTTATCAAAATTTTTCAGTTTTTTTTTGTATGATCTCAAAATTTACATTATTTTACCAGTTTATATACGGTCTCAAATCGTCAAAGTCCACGACTGGAGGTAGGGCATCATTCGTCGCCTCCACTGTTTGATCCGAACAATTCCCTTAATTTAGCGTACCTTTTCTTGTCTATTAGTATAATTTAGTGTCTTCTGTATATTCCACAGCCAGTAATTTCACTCTAATCACCGATTTGAATTTGGTGATTTTTCGTTCAATTGCCGTGCTTTTTGTGTACGTCATAATATACACTTTGTTTTTATGGGGACTTTTGAGGGACTGTGTGTTATGCCCATCTGTGTCTGTTTGTCTACGAGGTGAACTCGGACTAGCTAGGGCGGTTTCTTTTCTTTTTTTTTTTAGTGTTACTGGTGGTGATGTATGCTGTGTGAATGTATGTTGTGTGTTTGTTGTACAATGTCTTCTGTTTTACTATTCTTCCTCTTCTTTGTGCTTTTCGGGGGTGTATCTACCGTTTCCCTTTTCTTTCTTTTGGGTACTTCGGTAAATCCCTCCTCCTCTGTGTCTTCCACACCATTCTACTGGGCTGGGTACTCCTACTTTGTTCATGCTGAATTGCGTTATGGTGCTTTTTTTTTACAGACCAATATCGTTATATGTACCCCTACTTTGTTCATGCTGGTTTTCTGTGATTTTACTGTTTATCTGGGGGCACTTTATTTTAATGTGCCCCTTTTTCCTACAGTGGTAGTAGGTGGGCGATCTTCCCTCTATCACCCATCTCTGCTTTATAACTTTAGGTAGCAACGCCTCTTCTGCTATTTCTTTCAGGTTTTGCTGGGTGGCCTGGATAACCATTTCCAGTCTTGTAACCTCATCAATTCATCTTCTTTCTTCTTTCCACTTGTATTATCTTTGCGTCTTCTTGGGTTCCGTACATCACGGCTGCAACCAGCCACACTTCTTCAATATCAGGTGGGACCCTGCCTATCCTAATTCTTGCGACTCTTTTGCCGCAGTGGGTTGGCAGGAGCACCCATTCTTGTGACCTAAGCAGCACAACGGAGTGATTTATTGCCTCTTCTTCGGTGGTAAACCTCACTACCACTGTGCCATATCTTCTTCCTCTAGAGTAGAATGTTACAACACTTTTCACT
>NC_043008.1:45067321-45074821 GCF_006345805.1 Octopus sinensis
ATGAAAGGTAAAGTCGACCTCGGCAGAATTTGAACTCAGAACGTAGCGGCAGACGAAATACCGCTAAGCATCTCGCCCAGCGTGCTAACGATTCTGCCAGCTCACCGTCTTTGGGGGAGAAAAATATTGAAAAAAAAAAATTACAATTGGTTTTTTATTTTACCGAAAAGGCTTCTCCCATGGTTTTTAAGTGCAAAAAAGCAAACAAAAAAAGGTCCAAATAGATCCGGAGAGGGGTGGAGATGGGTGTAATGAAAGAAAAAATCAAATTTTCAAAATATTTTTCTTAAAAAGATGCCTCCCATCATTTCGAAGGCCGTGGTGAAAAAAGAAATTAGTTAAAATCCCCGTCAAAACAGAAAATCCAACTTATGTGGGTGTCCTGATCCGAAACGCTGCCGGTGTAAGGCATGAGTGACGTTATGGGTGTGAGAGGGGAAGAAAAGTTACTAGGAGTGTTTATGGGTGGTGATTGGGTATAGGGGTGAGATCGAAGCTTTTAAATATAAGTTCTGTTGAGTAATCGCCGGGTGCGGTGATGAGATGACTCAAGTTGTTTGGTTTACGGTGGGTGCGCCGGGTGCGGAAAAGGAAGCTTGAGGCGGTGAAGGAAGAGGAGAGGCAGATGGTTTGGTGGGTGGTGAAGGTCACGAGGTTTTGGAAGTAGGGGTAGGGTAGGAGGGTAGGGTTCAGTGACGGAAGTGATATATGATGTGAGGTGGAAGTGTAGAAGAAAGCCGCGAGGAGTGAAGGTAAGTTGCGGGTTGGAGTATCAGGTTATTTTAAGGAGGAGTTGAGAGAGTTGTAAGAAGTTAGGTGTAGTTAAGGAGAAGAGCATGGAGGGGAATTGCTTAACGTAGGTGTGATGGTCACGGAGGAAGGATCTGAGTGAAAGTAAAGTGAGCTGGGTGGTAGTTATTTGGTACGCAGAAAATAAAGAACTGAATATCTATTGTAATCCGATGGTAGTCCAGGAGATTTCCAAGAAGCAAGGTAGAAAGAATCCAGTGGTAGAGATCCGAGAATGAAGTTGAATCCGATGGTGTGAGAGAATAGAAAGAATCAACTGGATGATTGCAAGAACCTGTAGATTTAGAGGCAAAAATAACGATGAAAATAATTTCCAAAAATTCTAGATCAACCAGACCATTTAACACAGTTTAACGACTCCATGCAGGCTCGATGTCTTATTCCAGGCATAAATTGTCCCCGTGAACAGAGCTTAAAAACACCTTTCATTGAGGATATGACAAGGTGGGGGTTTGTCAACCGAATGAAAGAGTAAATAAAACAAAGCAGTCGTTTTACATGAGATGAATTGTCGTGGAATTAAGGACTGCACCAGAATCGTGGACTGCATCATTCTACCCCAGAATGATACAAATCCTTCGGTGTCGCTGCATATGCTAGATCTCACAATGCCTGATCATCTCATATTGATGTCACGTGGACAGAACTATACAAAAGAAGCTCGTACGTTTCTTTTCAAAATCAAGAAATGTTTTATTTTTAGAGAGTTGACTGCCCACAACATGAAACCTTATTCGGGACCTGCACACTTCTATGGGGCAACGCAGCTGTTTCATTAACAGAAAATTTAGTTCGCACGCCACTGATAACCTACCATTGGCTCACAGAACCACAGGTTTCCTCTTGGTCTCTTCCGCCGCTACTATAACGGCCTCTAATCCTCTGAACTGGCTACTTGTATCCTATTTCTATTCGAAATCACCATCTGACATACTGTTTAGCTTCCTCTCATCCATGCCTACAATATCATATTTCAACTGATTGAGTGTCACTCCTGGTTCTATGTCGTACATCAGGCAGTCCATGCAACGTTTAAACTCAAAGCCATATAAATCGTCATATGCACGGTGTCCAGCGAAATTCAAAACCCTCACTTGCATATTCATTCTTAATGCAATCCAGCAGATTCGAACGTGAATATGTCTTCACACATATATCATGTATATATCCTCGTTCCAACCATTTTTATTAATATATACGTATCTTATAATAATTCTGCTTGTTTCTCCGTTACTTAGGTCGTCCGTAATGCTTCCACGTGATTAGTTGAAAGGCGAGGGGGTAGGGAGTCTGGAGGAGAGCAGTGGGGGTGGGAGATGGAGGGGAAAGGTGGTGGTGAGTGAAATGTGTAATTTGTTTTTAATTAAATTTCTTTTCTTCGTTACTTAGCCCATCTGTAACGCTTTCACGTGATTAGTTGAAAGGAAAGGCGAAGAGCGAAAGAAAAGGGAGAGAGAGAAAAAGAGGGTAAGAGAGGGAGAGAGAAAGAGGAAGAGTGCTGTGAATAAAGTACACAAAGTATATATAAAGTACATTAGGTAACCATCGTTCTCCAATTTCCTTCATTTTTCAATGATTAGCAGATGAGCGGCTTTCTTTTCAAACAGACACAACACAGGCTACGCTTTCAGGTCTTTTTTTTATAGGTTTACCATTAATTGGATATGTTTACCATTAATTCTGTGAAATATTCACGGGTCTCGCTAGTATATATAAATTTGGTTATTTTTGCATTTATTTATATATGTCAGTCCATGTGTACATGTGTACTTTGTAGTGAAGCAAGCGAGGGCACAATCATGTACTAAACATTTCATACTTCGAAAGAACTATTCTTTGAGCTTTTCTCTCTACCAAAGTGGATTTATAGGCGTTAATCGATGTCATCAGTTTCGGAAGAATTAAAAGCTCATTTTGCTACCCTTTGTCTCCGGTTATTAAGGAACGTGGCTTAGTGGTTTGGGTGTTGCTCTTACGATTGTAAGATGGTGGTTTCGATTCTTGGACTTCTGAGATGTATTTTGTTCTTGAGCAAAGCACTTCTTTTCACGTTGCTCCACTACAAATAGGTAATTCTGCGCCACGCTGGCATCTCGTGTTGGGGGAATGTTCTGATCTCAGTCCCTTATGCAAACCGAGATTAAGACCCGGCCTTATAAAACCCTAAGACAAACTTTAACTGGAACCTCTAACTAATTGAATAAATAAAAAGTAAAACAAAACGCTTAAAGCCATTAAAATCTGCTCCGCGGTTTCAAATCCTGCTTACGACCCTGGAAATATAATTATTGCCAGGAAGTCTTAATTAAACTTCAAATATAATTAATGATCTTGCAGGCCAACGAGGGAACCGTTATATCAGTCATATATATACAGCCATTAAAATCTGCTTCGCGGTTTCAAATCCCGCTTACGACCCTGGAAATATAATTAATGCCAGGAAGTCTTAATTAAACTTCAAATATATTTACTGATCTTGCAGGCCAATGAGGGAACCGTTACATCAGTCATATATATACAGCCATTAAAATCTGCTCCGCGGTTTCAAATCCTGCTTACGACCCTGGAAATATAATTAATGCCAGGAAGTCTTAATTAAACTTCAAATATAATTAATGATCTTGCAGGCGTGTATATGAATGTATACCCATTGCCTATTTTTCTATCTTCCATCGCGTTTTTTACTTGCAATGCTGTCTAAATTATTTGGAAATCTATAGAGGGAAATAAAAAAAAAAAATTAGAAAATCGCACTGCTAGTACAAAAGCAAGGTACAATATTAACTTCTAAACCTTTAAACCTCGATAATTTATTATTGTTGGGAAACGAAATACTGTGTGCTCGCTAGCAATTAAAACTCAGATTTAAGCAGTAGACTTGTTTTTTTGGGTTAAGCTTAACTTATATAAAAAGAGAGTTGAAAAAAAAAATGAAAAGAGAATATGCGTGTGAAACTACGGCTAATTTGTGTATTCAATAGAGCTATCAGGTTCTCGCTTGATCTCTGCTCTCCCAAGCATGAAATCAGGACCGTCGAGCACTCACATACGTTTAAAATGCATTTTTCTTTTGATATTTTCTTACTACATTTTTAACCTCCTTTTATAACCCAGGTGAAATTTCATTTAGAAGTTTGCATTCTATCATCCGTTGCCGACTGTCACCCCGTTCTATCGCCTTTTGTTATTTTCCTTATTGTTTACCGTATTAGCATACTCACCTTACACTAAAAGATGCGTCTCTAAAAAAGTATTTAGTGACCTGGTTAAATTCAGTCAACCGCGATGTTCTTATTATTTGAAAGCCACCTATCTCAAATTTTAAGAGACATTGTCTACATGAAAAGTAGACGTCTTCTACATAGTCTCTCAGCACCCTCGAAATAACAGTTAAATATCCCTGAAATCTCATCACACCCTCCGAAAAAGGAAGAATACATTTTATAATATATATATATATATATATAAAATGAGATAGATATATATATAAAATGAGATATATATATAGTTAATCCAAACAAGAAAGCACAAAAACACAACAACGTGAGGACGTGGAACAAATATAGTATTATTGGACGCTCAGGAAAGAAGGAAAGAAGGAGGGTTTAACGTTTCGAGCGGAGCTCTTCGTCGGAAACATAGGAGAAGGAAAAATCCAGAGAAGGGAAGACAGAGGGAAAAAATCGCGGTCACATTTTGAATATATATATAATATATATATATATATATATATATATAATATATATATATATATATATAAAGAGAGAGAGAGAGAGAGCAATAAGAAAATGGAGGGGATCAATAGGTGGTATTCATCAAATTTTAGACATTATATTATGTCAATTATTTATTTATTTACTAAAATGACAATTACAACAATATACATACATATATAACAATTACAACAATATACATACATATATAACATATTATGCTTTACATATATAATATATAAAGATACCGGTAATTATTTATACAGGGCCACTAGAACATTCCATTGGAACTGGCAGGGACAAACCCTTGAAATGGTGATACAAGTTGCGGAGGAAGACATAGAAAAAACTAGTAGAGAACATCATAGTTGGAGATACAACGTTGAAAGTTAGAGTAAAGGGAAGGATCCTGCGGTACTATAAATGTGGCTTGAAGGACCACATTAGAGCGGAGTACCCTCCACCACTAGAAAAGGCTATGGAGAGTGAGAAAGTAGTAGGTGCTCCATAGCCAGTGGAGGAAAAGGAAAGCGATATGGCACTACAGACAAAGAAGTACCAGCATCGAGTAAGAGGAGACAAACGCCAGCTGGGAGATAGCGGGGAAGATATTAGGTATATACATAAGAATTCACAATAAATACACACCTACAAGTCGGTTATTTGCGCTGAATCAGACGCTCCCATAAAAATGTCGAAACAGTTATGGGCATCTTTTCTCGCCCATAACTTATCATCTAAATTTATAACCGACCAGCGGGCTTCAAAATTGCATTGATTTCCTTAGCGCTAATAGATGTATATTTCTTAGCAAATATCAAGGCGCTATTTATACTAGAGCAATAATTGTCAATAGCTATTTGTAGGAATTTATGTTTACATTTGTTATTTATATTCGAGAACCATTTAATCGTATTCTGAGTTTTTGAGCATAATGGTAGTTTGATCTTATTTTTCAAGATCGGTATAGATTTATCTAAAATTATTTTGCTAAGTTTACATAAATCGGATTTATTAGGACAGATTAATCTAACCTTTGTATCAATATGAAAATTCTCCTTATGATCCTTAATTGTAATCTATGGTCGACTGGGTAATAATGGTTCTGTTTTATCATCTATATTATAATTTTCTATAATTTTTTAGCCTCTTGATTAATCCGTCTAAGGGTACTATTAGGAGCTACCTTCTATTATTTTGTAATTTCTTTGTACAATAATTTATGGTATAAATTAATATCCATCTTATATAAGTTCCTTGTTTTATCTGAATTAACAATGACTCCTTTTATATTTTTCAGTTCATATGTGTTTTTTTTAGCTTCCTTTGGTCTTGGTCGTTCCGCAATGGATGTTTCTTAAATTTTAAGTTTTTTTAATTTATTATAGTCAATAGTTCTTGTTCAAATGTTTCGAGGTGGCTATTATGTAATGGCGTCTTCCTGGTTTCAAATACTCCAGTTAATATCCTTATTGCTATTAGTGGTATCCATTTGGTCTTTATCATAATATAAAGTTCTTCATCTTAGTCTGTGTGGAGTCAGTTATTTTGGCAATCAGTTCTTTCATATAGACTTTTTTGTGGTATTGGTATGTCTTTCAGAGATGTGTCAATTGTTATATTTTCCATTATCCAGTATTATTCCATATAAAACAGATATATTTACTGATACTAAAGCAATGAGTAAATAATCATAATTAATTAAAATAACAGTTTAGCTTGGTGTAAAATACACCTAAGGAATATTAAATATCCGAAGAATTTACTGGTTTATATTGCCTATATCAATAACAACGTTACTTCTATAGGTAAGCAAAAAAGAAAACATAGCTTATCTCTCTCTATATATAAAGCTGAAGTTGTCTGTGTATGGCAGATTTTGTAGCCTTCAACTAACACTATCTTCTCCGAGACCCTGCCGCGCAAGTTGACCAAAATTGAAAGTATGATAGAAGAAGGCTTGCTCTTCTTTCCGTAGAAGAAAAACATTCAAATTGGACCATATTAATACCATAAATTATTTACATCAAAAAGGTGCTTTTTTTCTATGAAAATCGCTATTTTTTACGATTTTTTTACTGTTGTGTCGCCATTTTTCGGTGTATTTCAACCAGAAAAATGTTCACTTATCTCATAAATGACAGCTGTTTCCACTTTATTCATAAAACGAAGTTTTTCAAGAATAATCAAATCCGTTTAAATATGTAATGTATATATAGATATATGTATATAGTTATATATATATATATGTATACACATATATGTATACACACACACACACATACACACACACACACGCACACACACACACACACACACACACACACACACACACACACATATATATATATATAAATAAATGGAGTTAAACGCAGGTGTTATTCAAATTCTTTTACTCCGACGCATGTTTCGGAGACAATGCTGGTATTATTCCAATGGAATAAAATGGTGTAAAACAATGTAATCTTCTCTTCAGGAAAATAAAGAAATAAAACAAACTCGTCAAGAAGACATTTTAACAGAATATGATGGATATGTATAATGATGAACGGAACGCTATTAAGCTTTATTTTTAAACGTTAGGGGATATAACGTCAAAGGTAGCCTATAGAAAGTGGAGGGGTAAAGGAAAGAAGAAAGCAGAAACCAAATAAATGAGAAATATAGAACGATATGTGAATTAAATAAAAGCCTAAAGTCTTGGAAAAAATATATCTAGTGGAAGTGAAATCTAGGAAGAAAATCAATGTTCAAATTATATATAACGATAGATATCACTTATATGAACTAAAGGTATGTTTCTGCCAATGTTTACATCGATAAGCATGCTCTATAACCGTGTTTATAAGGGGATGTTTAGAAAAAAGAATAAAAAATAGCTCACAATACAGAGTTGACAAAATCCTTTGCCTTTATCATATGGGAATGAAATAGAGAGAATCAACCAATCTACGTTAAATTGTTTTTCATGGTCTTT